>NW_015387739.1:0-32245 GCF_001527695.2 Protobothrops mucrosquamatus | reverse complement strand
GATTTGTACCATAGGTTCTCCTAACCACAGCAGATTTCTGTAAAGAATGTAAGAATGATTCTGACAGTAAGAACAGTCTAAAGCTCTGCAATATTTTTGATCTGAAAGGAAAAGATTCCAGGGACATGCATATAATATCTAAAACCAACTCCTTGAAGCAAACACATTTCTTTTGGATCACACTTCAGCTGTAGAAAGGAACTGCATAATTGTAGAAAAAAACACAACTGCTTTCAGACAATGCCAAGAGGTGCTATACAAATTGCCTTGCTTCAAAATGATGAGAAAAAATGGATATTAAAAAATGATGGCTGCAAAAAATGGGTCTGAAAGTTATATTTTATAATGTATATGGATGGAAAGTGAGTTGTGAACAATGTGGTCAAAGAGCAAGAAAGGGATGTGATTTTAAAAAGTACTAGCAAGTGTTGTAATTTTGTTAATCATGTGCTTATACCTAAAAGGAAAAAAAAATCCAGAGTGATCATAACGGAAATAGGATTTTTTTGGAAGTGAATGAAAAGCTAAGCAAGGATCCCATACAGACCTAACATCTTAACTTCTTACACAAACCATGAATGGGAATGAGGAAGAAAATGTTGTTGTTAGGTATCAGTTCTTATTTAATTGTACCCTGGCAGACATCTCTCCCAAATATGACCTGATATATCCTTGTCACTAAAAAAAACTGCTTTTAAACGATGGAAAAGTTGTCTTTGCAGAGTTCTGCACCCAAAACATCCCGACCTGAATTTTTAGCTGATTTGGGGGAAAGAGAAAGCAGAAAAATGTGCAGCAAAAAGAAAGTACGTCACGGCATTCAATTTACAGGATTCCCCACCCGAGATGTTTTCCTTTTCTTTTGCTCTAAGATTTCTGATCGTTGTTTTACTAAATTGCCATTAAAAACTTGTTCCCAAACTGGAAGAAAATATTTTGGCTCAAATAAATTAATAGACATACAAGTTATCGCAAGCGATCGAGCGCTCACACGTGCAAAAAACAGAAACGCTTATTACCTGGCGGAAGGAGTGAAATGAAAGTTCTGTTCAGCCCCTGCGTACGTACGTGCGTGCGCTACGTGCGTGCGTAGCGTTCTTTCCTGCTTCAGCGTTCTCTTCCGAAGCAATTCCATTGGCTTGCTCTTCCAGCAGAAAGGCGCAGGCGTCAAAAGCAGCGCTATGTTGCGTTGATAGGTCAAGAAAAGAAAGGGGCGGGGCGCTTCAAGCACGACCCAAAGTCGTAATGCGGTTACCGTAGAGATAAAGGGGGGAAAGAGAGGAATACCTCTAACTTCCGGTCTTCATTCGGTGCCTCTCGTGGGGGGGGGGGGGAATGTTCATTAATTTACTTGAAGGAGTCGTTCTTTCCCACCAAACCCCTAATCTGTTTGAGAGTCAATTGTACGGTATCGCAAATTTGCTTGAAAATGAAAAGTATTTCTCCACTTGCAAAAAAACTTGTGGCAGTCCTCTTGGTCAAAGGCGGCTTAAGGTTAGGAGGAGAACGGTGAAGAGGGAGAACTGTTACTCTTTAATAATTAACATTAGGAAGAGTTGTTAATTACTTGTTCTTTTTTGTTGGTTCCTATTTGCCGTTGAAGTTAACAGCATACGTGATTTTAGCCTTAGAGTAATTGTAAGTCCTTTCTTCTTGCAGAATTCTGTGAAAGCAGCATTTCTCTCTCTCTCTCTCTCTCTCTCTCTATCTATCTATCTATCCCAATCAAACCAGAAGTGATATATGCGCGCGCGCACACACCACACAAAAAAAATAGAGGGCCTAAAATGCACCCCATTTCACCTTTGGTCTGATTGGAATATTTGGACTAAGACAGTAAGTCACTCAAGTTAAATGTAATAAAAATAACTGTTTTCATGCAGCACTCTGTTAAGTAGCTGTTGGTCTATAGACTTAAGGATGGAATTGAGGGCTACGTTTACATTGATAAAAGCAAGGCATAAAAAGTGTTGCAGTTCTCATGTGTATTTTTCAAGAATTGCAGGATGGTATGCTGATCCATTGTAATTCTGCCCTCTCTAAATCCCACTAGCTCATCCACCAGGATTTTTCCCCATTTCAGCCAGTCCAATAGCTAGTAAAAAGGCAATAGCTTGCTGGATACACTCAGTAGACTAATCGGCTGGTAATATAGGGGATCCCTATTTGTATTTATCTGAATGTATTAGGCCACTGGTTTTCAACCTGTGGGGTCTGTGATGTTACAGAGGTTAATGAAGGCTTGAAGAAATGTTATGATTTAAATCTAGAGTTAATCTTTGGGGTCCATGGCCATGGTCCATGGCTACTCACCGCCCTGAGTCCCGCAAGGGAGATAGGGCGGTATATAAATTTAATAAATAATAATAATAATAATAAATAATAATAATAATAATAATAATAATAATAATAATAATAATAATACAAAAAGGTATTTAAAGGGGGGGTCCATGGTGAATTAAAGGTTGAGAACCACTGTATTAGACTGCTCAATACCAGTGGACTCTGGGCAGCATACAAAACTACAAAACCATAAAAACTAGATAAAAGCATCAAATGAAAGGGACAGCCCAGGTTGAAATAAACTTATAGAAAACAAAAATCAAACAAAATGTACCTGAGAGACAAACAATAATATATCAGCCCCAAGCCTGGGACCAAGGCCATGTTTTCAGAGCTTTCTAAAACTCTAGGAGAAAGTGCAGTTCATATCTCTGGGATGTAGGAGCGACAATAGAGAAGGCACATTTCCTCAGCCCCATAATGTGACAGTGTTTAAGAGGGTAAACCTGGCGCACATTGTCTGGGCTACTGGATGGGCAGAAACAATTGGCTATAAGTGATCCCTCAAATATCCAGGCCATATGTCAGATAGGTAGTTCTCAAGTTTCAATATAATTGAGCCTGGCAATTATCGTCATAAATCATGACAATCATAATTATAAAGTGTTCTATGAAACTCTTCCAGTCCTCTTCTGTGATGAACAGGTAAAGAGCCTCAAGAATACAGCAGTGATCTTATTCCTTGTATTTTAAAAAAGCTGCTCCCAGTTTTCATTATCTTCTTTTCATTTTAATTGGATTTTTGTAATGCCTTTTCTGTTTAATTTGCTGGCTTGGGGAATCGCTCAATCTATGAACGCTCATTAGTTCTGGTAGAAACTATAATTTCCAAGAGATACCAGCAGGTTCTTGTTGCTATATGGCTGTTGACCAATAGTGGTGCCTGTTTGTTGAGATTATATACTTGACATTCATTCTTGGTGTTCTTCACTAACCGCACCCCCACCATGATGAGGCAGCATAGCAGGTCATATTGGCTCCTAAATATGTCCCAAAGTTCAGTAGGGCTTAGTCTGCAATTAGCAGGCCTAAGGTGGAATCTCAGAATCAGGTTTTATTATAAATGCAGATGACTAATTTGTTTCTTTTAGGTTACTAAATAATTAGGCAGGTCTCATGCATGTAAATGTATTTTATAATGAATATCACTGCAACTTAAATTCACATACCACAGACTGCAAAATCATGCACATATGTTTCTATTTGCTTTTCCACTTACACCGTAGTATCGGTATGAATGTTGTTGCTTTTTTTTAATTCTTTACAGGACAATTATCCCCATCTTTTGCTCAGCCTCCTGAGCCAGTGACCTCTCCTCAGAGGTCCAATCATTTGGTAAGAGGGACATAGCTACTCTCTGAGGATCTGCCTATGCAAATTAAAATTTTGTTTTGTAAGAAAGGAATAAATCCCATTCTCTTCCATTTAAGAAAAAAAAACAGTACTACAGGTTTGCTTCCCATTAGTTTCTCAAATAGCAAGTTACTACAGGCTAATCAGAATAGACTTTCTCAACATCCTCCTAAGTGTTGATACGCTGCAAGTTAGCAATATGCTAAAAACTGAAGCACAGGCTCAGCTTGTGGGTGGTGGAGAGGCTTGTGAAATGAGAGCAATTCCCAACATGCCTTAAAAAGATCCTGTCTCTGACTATGCTTGCCAGCTGCAAGCTAAGTATAAAAGGAGTATGAAACTAATTTTGAGCATCTGATCCTGCCATGCCATGCAATCTAATATTTCATTTTTATATGGTTTCCAGGGACCATGCCACAATAGCACTTTCTGTCTTTTGAAGAGAACAATGGCAAGATCACAGATTTTTGAAAAGAACTTGCAGACAGTCAGTGCGAGTGATCTTGAGGAGTGCATAAGGTCAAGGTTTCCCCTGTCCAGTCATGTGTGACTCTAGGGGGCAGTGCTCATCTCTGTTTCTCAGCAGAGGGAGCCAGTGTTGTCCAAAGATGCTTACCTTCCCACCAAAGGGGTACCTATTTCTCTCCTAGCATTTGCATGCTTTTGAACTGCTAGGGGGCAGGAGCTGGGGCAAGTAATGGGAGCTCACTTCATCGTGCAGCGCTCGGGTCTCAAATCCCAGCTGTCAACGTTCCTGCTAACAAATGCAGCGTCTTTATCTGCTGAGCCATCGTGTCCCCTGACGAGTGTATATCGCTGTCCTAAAGCATTTGACCGTTTACCAGAAATCCTTTTGACACCATGAGATGTCCTTATGTAGCTAATCACTCCCCAAGCTGGTGCTCCTCTATCATTTACTACCCCATGATGGAAAGTGAAGTATATATCGCTGGACTGGCCCTTTTTGTTCACTCCAAATAAGCAAAAGTCCTGTATCTAGTAAACAAAATGCATGACTAAATTGTGTGCCCTTGAATTTAGCTGTCCTCACTATTTTCATGGGCAGAAAATCTTAAGAGCTGTGTGGCATGAGAAGCAGATTTGTAAATTCATCAACAAAGTATAAATAATAGGGGAGACATCATAGTAGTTTTTAGAGATCTGATGGATTGCTATGCATCTGTTCTGTGCCTTTAAGAGTTGGGTCTTGTGTTACAGGTTCTGCACTAAACAAGATGCTAGACTAAATCTTTTATGATTGTACTCTTTAGTTAGAAGATGAAACAAATGGGACCTGGTTTATTCCTGGCAAATTGCAACACTGATCTGGAATTGGGGTTGTGATGGGGACTAAAGCATTAATCCCCACTGTCCCCTTCCACTGGCTGGAGGTATTTAAAAAGAGACTAGATGGCTGTGTGATGGGATTACTAAAGTAGTGGATTCCTGCATAGGTCAAAGGGTAGGATTACTTGTTTTTCCAAGTGGAGGCCAATCTATCAGGCACATGAAAGAAGAACTTCTCTTGTGTCATTCCCAGCTACAGAATCTAGGAGTGATCCATATTTTTGATAATTGTAAATGGATACAATTGAGTGTTCATTTCAGTGAAAAAGACAATATATAAATCAAGGAAATTTTAATTGTAACATGCCTGTCTGTATGCACACATATGCTTACTATATATTTTGCAGCCTTTTAAGAAAGGGCTAAATCAACAATCTGTTTTTTCAAGTCATTGTTCTGCAGTGTTGGAATTGATAAGGTAATCAGGATAAGGTCCCCAATTTTGACCCCAAGGGTTAATAGAGCTGGACAAACAAGTGGGGGTTAAGGGGGGGTCAGTAAATGTCTGGGGGTCAGTAAATGGTCAATAAATGATTAAAAGTCAATTGGAGTCAATTAATATTTTGGGGTCTCTGTAGACCTCCATGCCAAAGTGAGGTGGCTAGCTACAAGACCAGGTTAATGTCAGGCACAAATTAAAAGTTTATTACGTACTACCTATATACAAGAATTTGATCTACTAATGGTCAAGTCAAATTGGCACTAGATAAGAGTCAACACAATTCATGGAGGGCTGGACTTAGGTCTCTTATGGCTGCATAAAGATTCCAAACTGATGACACATTTGACCCCACCTTTGGGCTTTGCCTGGACATCTCCTACAATTTTCCAAGGTTGGATGGTCAGCTGCCAGCAAAAGTGGCCTTGAGTTATTATTATCTCCTGTATTGTAACTGGCTTCATTTACCAGCATGCTTTGTATTGTGTGTCTGTGATCTTCTACCCTCCCCGTTGTCTTATCTCCTCTGTCCCAGGAAAGCTATATCTCCCTGTATTCATGTTCACCCTAGGAAAGATATGTCTACTTGTATTCACCCACCTCACCAATATTTAACCAATTATCAGTGCCCTTGTTGATACTGATCAGATGAAAACCTTACATTTTTCATATTTTAAATGCTACCTACTTTTATGAAGCCACCATTATTGTTATCTATTAGTATTGTTCATGGTACTATTAGGTATAGTAGCATTTATTACATTATTTTCATATAATAAAAGTTTGGGAGTCAACCAGCAATTTGAAACTTAAAATTTGACTCTTGGATAAAAGTAAAAATCAAACCATATTCATACTGACTATGAAAAATAATTGGGGATAACTCATGAATTTTATTAGATTGGCCTTAACCTGAATTTTTCATATTCACAAGGTGTTTGAGGGATCTTCCATGGAGTAGATTGAAGAGCTTTCTCACTTGCCTGTAGCAAAAGCTTCCTTGAGCTTTTGGAATGGAAGTATTGTAGAATTCCTAAATCTGGACAGATTACTGTTATCCTTTTCAGTAAGATTAGTCAGAGAAAATAAATTGGTAACACACATGCTGCTGTACTTCCCGTTTTATCTTTATAGATCTTCCCCTAAACAGATGCCAATTAAAACTGAGATAACTGTTCCCCATGATGACAAAGAAAGTTGCGAAATTCTTATTATTCCCTTATATCTGGTGACTGCAAATCACTGAGATTGCTCCTAGTAGAGCAACAGTCAAATGTTCTATGGGAAGTCAGCACCCACCCCCCAGAGAAAGAAATATTTTTGGAAATATTTAAAAGGCAGAATATATTTCCCTAAAGGATTTTAAAAGCAGAAACCAACCCCACCCCAAGTCTCTCTGTCCCAAACAGAAACCAAGTGTGCAGAATTGCAGATGTGATAATCTTGTCAGAAAGACTGGAGCCAGGAAACTGGGATTAGGAAGAAAGATCCCTAGAATCAACAATCCCTCACACCAAAAATCTAAGAGTCATCAGCCACAGCCACAGGGAAGCAGGATTGACCTTTGAGACATAATAGAATTAACCCACCACCATCAGAATACCAGAAAGGCACACTCAGACTCAGGTCAAAGTTCATGCCACAGGAACAACTCCAAACAAAAGGCTCAAGAAGGTATAAAAACCCACTCCCTACATGTGCTCGTTCTCTTTTCCTCCAGAGTCATCTTTCTGTCTGGTTCTCCTCTTCAAAAAAATGCAACCTTCTTTCTAAAGCAGTCGCCATATTGTTTATTCCCAGCTTGGACTGAACCATGATGAAGTCTTTTCCTTCAACAGTTCATAGGCATAAATATCCATATATTATAGATAACACTACACAGTATCCTGGCGTGTGTTCCTATTTGTGTCCTTTTTTATATGTATTGTATTTCTTTTTCTTCTACTTTTTTCCATAATGGTTTCAAAGAAATAATGAAATATTTTATATAAAAGATAATTTTAAAACCTGATCCTCCAGGTATAAAGCAAGTTACTTTCTCCAAGATCTTACCTTGAGCACACTATATTATGTCTACTGATATTTATTTTTTTTAGAGGAAAGGGAAGATTGAATAGTGAAAATAACATTAATACAGGATTTTGGAAATAAAGTAGAAATGATGTGATAAAGAGATTTAGTAATTGTGTGAAGGTTTGAAAATGGTAAATTTTCAAAATGGTAAATATATAATCCCTGAGGGATTATATATTGAGTATAGAAGGGGAAGGGCTTATTTTTGTTTGGAGTTTTTGCAGATAATCCAAATCCATATATTATAAATTTGTAAAGGCAGACAGTACAACATTTTAAATAATAATAATAAACCCTTTATTATCAAAGTATAACATATATACAGTGAAATTGGCTGAGCCTCCCTCTGTGTCCCCCCTCACCACAAACTCTCGGTGACTACAACCCCCCCAACTTATTTCACCCTGTGAACTAATTGCACATCACGCCGGCCTCACGAGTCTGTCATGCATAAAGTTATAAAGTTATGTCCCATTCAGAAGCCTGACAGCCCATGGATAAAAGCTGTTCTTCAACCTGTTGGTTCGGCTGGCTAAAGATGCAATATAAGAACTTGTACCAAAATCCAAGTTAAAAACAATACAATACGAAACGTGGTGGTGGAGATCCCAAGAATTACTGAATTAACTAGAAATCACTGCCTTACAGATTGTTATGGCTGCTTCCAAATTTAGTGTCAGACTCAGCACATCTTTATGAATGTCATTAAGCAGTTGAATGTTAACTGACTCGTAACATTTAGAACTCTTCATCCCCTTTTCATCTCAGAATCTGCATTCAGTGGACCAGGAGATTGATCTCCAGATTTGATTTTGCTTTGAATCCCCTATATCAGTGATGGCGAACCTTTTAGAGACCGAGTGCCCAAACTGCAACCCAAAACCCACTTATGCATCGTGGGGTGCCGGGTGGGTGTGGCCCATTGGGTGGGTGTGGCCCATTGGGTGGGTGTGGTTGCGGTGGTAACGGCAGACTGGGTGGGACTAAAAAGTCCAATCAATGAATTCCAACTTTGCAAGATCTTTTTTTTTCCTGCGAGAAGTTGAAATTGACTGATTGATTGAACCTTTTTTTTTTTTGCACATGGTGGCGGAGGCCTAAAGCAAAAAGCTTTTATAAAACCCAGCTGAAGGCCTAGGACTGGGGCGACGGCGCACGTGCCCACCGAGAGGGCTCTGAGTGCCGCCTCTGGCACCCGTGCCATAGGTTCGCCACCACTGCCCTATATGCATGAAGGTCACCAATTTGCTCCAAAAAGGGGGTGGAGGTTATTGTTTTTATTGTTTGTATATTGGGTTTTTATTTTTGTAAGCTGCCTAGAGTCACTGAGATTGGGTGGGCGGCCATACAAATTTTCTTAAATAAAATAAATAAATAAATAAAAATAAATCTTTGCGAAAGAACAGGGAATTTTCTATCAGATGCAAATAGCAAACATGAATGATTTTATGAATGGGAGCACTTTCAGGTTCAGCTAGCCCAGTAATAGGAAAGATCACTGTGTGCAGATTAGAAATATGGTTGGTATGCTAGTCACAAAACAATGATTTACAAAGAGACTTCTACCTATCATGCCCTCTAAATCTTTCCTTGTTAGATTTTCTTCTTGTACCCAGCCTACATTTTTGGTTAGCATAACAGATGCAGAGGGAACGTTCTGGAATTTTCATATTACCTGAATCAGTTTTTTATGACTGGACTTATCTAAATTTCTGCAGAAGAAAATTCAAGGTATGTCAGAAATAATTGCCTTGACAGTAGGAAGTTGCCCTTCCCTTGCATTAAGAGTGAGGAACAATGGGAAGATTTGGATTCAAATTCATTTGTAATTAGGTTAACATATTGCAGGAAATCAATTTCTATAAACTTGATTTAAACTTTGGTTGAATATAAAATGAAATACAATAAATATAATGTTAGGGTTCCGACATATGAAACTCTTGAAAGAACTTTGAGGCATTGTTTACCTTAAAGAATTTTTATTCGAGCAGCAACACATCGGCACTTACATAGTCCAAGCCAAAATCTGACTTCCCCTCCCCTCAGCACATAGATCAAAGCACAATTCCCTCCTACAACTAACTGTCATAAATCACATTCTCCAATTAGTTTGAAATGCTGGCTTTCTGCCCAGTTCTTCATCCTCCCCTCCCCCAGTATCATCTAATTCTAAGAGTAAAGCATAACAAAGAAAAAGGCTTCATCTCCATATGTTGTCAAAGCAAGAACATCCAATGTTAGCAGCGTTGACATCTGACCCCCCTTACAAAAAGGACAGATCCTGTAGCATAAACAAAAGCATATGTTAGGGAAACTCTCAGAGTACTCCAGGGCACGCCTGCCAGCTTGCTTTATTTTATGGATTTGTTCTTCTGCTTTGAGGGCAATGGATGGGTCCTCAAATCTTATCTCTCAGTCCTAGGAGGAAGAGGTGGGGGTCCTCCAATTTGGGGGCTTGCTCATTATATAAGTTGTTCAGCCATTCGGATGCCTCTCCCTCTAAGCTGGACGCAATCACATCGACCATAATGGCTGGGTCTGAGTAGAGATAGGCCCAGTGGTTCAAATGAGAGCGCACTTGGTTGAGAAAAAAAATCAGCTTCTCTGGGTCCCCATCGAAGGTTGCTCTGAATGGTGGAGCAATCATTGGCTGCTGGGCTCCCCACTGTGGTTGTTGCACCCCCAGTTGCTGTTGGCCCCAATCTGGCTGCTAATTCAATGGCTGCTGGGGCCCCCACTGTGGTTGTTGCACTCCCAGTTGCTGATGGGGCCCCCACCCTGGCTGCTGCTGCATTTCCAGGGGTGGCACATTTGGGGTCTGTTGCAATTCCCCCTGCTGTTGGTCTGCTGGGAGCTGTGGCATCCTCAACTGCTGTAGGGCCCCCTGCAGCCTCGGAGGGGGTTGTATTGGAACTCCATCATCTGCAGACCCCTCAGTGGTTGCTGTACATTGGGGTGGTGACCATCCCCCTTGCTGCGGCTGTCCTCCCACCGGTTGCTGGTCTTCTGGCCTCTGCATCACTCCCAGTTGTTGCAAGGCCCCTATTAGCTGCTGCAGGCTCAGAGATTGCTGATCTCCCACCTGCAGGGGCTGCTCTATTCCCCATTGCTGCAGGGGGTCCAGATTGGGTGATCAGTATGCACATCGGTCTGGGGATTGGTTGTCCCGGCAACTGCCGAGGCCCTCACATCATCGGTGGCGGTCGGGGCTTCTGAAGGGGCGGGGACTGGAGTGTCTCCCTCTGTGTGGCTGGAGGACCTGGTAGGGGGCTTCAGGGACAGGAAGGCTTCCTGATCTGCGAAGGAGGGGCTGGGTGTTCCTATCAGCAGGAGTTGAAGGCTGCCCCGTCGATCATCCTAATCTCTGACACATGGGGAATGGGAAGGTTGCTCTCTGCTTCTCATTTCTAGCCCCTCAAATTTTTCCACCAGCCTCTCCAGTGACTGACAACTAGCTGCAGGCAGATATTTCCACTCACCTGAGTCCTCAGTGGCAGACGACCTGGTAGCTCTCCCCAGCTGGGAGGCTTGAAAAAGCTCCTTCTGCACCGGCGAGCCAGCTGTCGCTGTCCTCCCCCTGGGGTAGCAGCTGTTGCCGGGGTACTGGCTTCAGGCATTTCCTCTTCGTCCATGATGAAATCTTCCCCGAATCTTTGCCAGCTTATCCCTCCTTTCTAGGGACAGCAGCTGGGGTTCGGGACCCCTAGATAGTTAGGAAAACTGGAGATTTTGGCTTAATGTTATGGTTCCGACATATGAAACTCTTCAAAGAACTTTGAGGCATTGTTTACCTTAAAGAATCTTTATTCGAGCAGCAACACATCGGCACTTACATAGTCCAAGCCAAAATCTGACTTCCCCTCCCCTCAGCACATAGATCAAAGCACAATTCCCTCCTACAACTAACTGTCATAAATCACATTCTCCAATTAGTTTGAAATGCTGGCTTTCCACCCAGTTCTTCATCCTGCCATGCCTTATCATCTTATTACAAATTCCCTGAATTCACATACTATTACAATATTGTATGTCTAATTAATTCCCATCACATTCCTCTCCCTCACCCAGTATCATCTAATTCTAAGAGTAAAGCATAAGAAAGAAAAAGGCTGCATCTCCATATGTTGTCAAAGCAAGAACATCCAATGTTAGCAGCATTGACATATAATTATTTGCAAATTAATTCAAAATTGGCTAGGCTCATACCACATATGAAGCCCAAGCTGAGTTACTGAGAGTGAGTTGGGCAGTCATATAAATTTTCTTAAATATTTAAGTCAATCCAACATTGTTATATTTGGGTATAGCACACAATGTGAACTTTCTTTCAAACAACATCTCTTGGGGTTGTGAAGCATCCGGAGTCCTGAGATAATATGGAAAATCTGATTGTTGTGTACCGCCCAGAGTTGCTTTTGGTGAAATGGGCAGCTATATAAATTTGTTTAACAAATAAAAATATCAGCAAACCAAAATCTCACAGCCCTATTTTAGACTGCAGCTGTCAGCATCTCCAGTTTGGCTGGGTCAGTAGTAACGACAGAAGCTTTAATCTAATATGTTGAGGAGTTACCAGCTTGAGAAAGGCTTCATCACAGTCCCTGCCCTCTGGAATATTCTCCCTTCAGCTATCAGGATGGCCCTTTTGTAAGGCCATGATGATTTGGTGGTGTTAAGGGCCCAATTTCTTGGTTGTATTAATTTCTACCTTAACAGTTTTACTTGGTTACCAAATGTATTTATTTTGTAGTATTTTAATTGTTTTTATGTCTTATGATGTATCTGCCCAAACGTCACTCTGAACTCAAAAGAAGAACAACTGACAGTTATCATAAAATCAATTAAGTGGAATAAATTATGTTAACTATATGGCCTAGATGTGCACAGAATTGTAGATGATGTTTCCAATCCCAGCGATGAAGCTTACATAGTAGTTTGGGACAAGTTCTTCTTCTTGCAGCTTAATTTATCTTACAGATTTATTGAAGAACTAAGCGAAATAAATTATAATCCAGCTGCAGCCCTTAGGTTAGGGCGGAAAATAATATTAGTGATAATTCTGTTTTTTAAATTACATGGCAAAGATCAAAATTAAATCTGAGGAATTACACAATAAACTCCTTAAGGAATAGGGAGGGGAATCGTTCAGGCTTGTCCTTAAAATGAAAAGACATTGAAAATATTTAATCTGCAAGAATTTCAGGATTTACATGAGTTTAATATTCATATCTACCTGTCACAACTAAGTTGACAGAAATCTATAGTGACAATTAAATATGGTATGGAGACCATCTGATGATACTAAACTGGCAGGAATAATAGGCTCAAGATCCAGATGGATCTTGACAGACTTGAATACTGGATCCTATCTAACAAAATGAAATTCAGTGTGGAGAAACATAAAGTCTTACACTTAGGCAAGAAAAACCAAAAGTTTGAAACCAGGCTTAATAGCAGTAACTGTGAGAGGGATCTTGGAGTCTTAGTGGACAATCAATTAAATATGTGCCAACAGTGTGCAGCACCAGCCAAAAAATCCTAAATTACATTAACAGAAGGATTCAATCAAGATCACGTGAGGTACTAGTATCATTCTATAAAGCCTTAGTAAAACCACACCTAAAATACTGCAATCAATTTTGGTCTCCACACTATAGAAAAGATGTTGAGACTCTAGAAAAAGTGCAGAGAAGAGCAACAAAGATGATTAAGGGACTGGAGGCTAAAACATATGAAGAAAGGTTACAGGAACTGGGAATGGCTAGTCTAGTGAAGACAAAGACCAGGGGAGACATGATAGCAGTGTTCCAATATTTGAGGGGCTGTCACAGAGAGGAAGGGATCAGTCTGTTTTCAAAAGCACCTGAAGGCCAGACAAGGAATAACGGATGGAAACTGATCAAGGAGAGATTCAACCTAGAAATAAGGAGAAATTTTCTGACAGTGAGAACAATCAACCAATGGAACAGTTTGCCTCCAGATGTAGTGGGAGTTTCATCACTGGAAACTTTCAAGAAGACACTGGACTGCCATCTGTCAGAAATGGTGTAGGAGGGTCTCCTGCTTGGGGGGGGGGATTGGACTAGATGACCTACAAGATCCCTTCCAACTCTGTTATTCTAATTTTAACCAGAGGTATATGTAAGGAAGCATCAGTATTAGCTTACACCAGGGCTTTTCAACCAGTGGTCCGGGTACCACCTGTGGTACATTGGCACCTGGTAGGTGGTACGCGACCATCCTAGAAAAGTGGTAGCAGGGGAGGGGAATGAGCTGAACCGGTGGCAGCACCGCACAAGCCTGAGCGAGAGATGGCTGGAGCTGCAGGGCTGTCAGGGCTCAGCGGAAGCGCCAGGATCAGTGCCGCTTTCCAGATGATCGGCGCTTCTTTGGGGCTGTCAGGGCTCAGCGGAAGCGCCAGGATCAGTGCCGCTTTCCAGATGATCGGCGCTTCGGGGCTGTCAGGGCTCAGTGGAAGCACCAGGATCAGCACCAGGCTCTAGCTGGAGCTCGGCGCTGATCCTGGTGCTTCTGCTGAGCCCTGAAGAAGCACCAATCAGCTGGAATGTTGCAGCATCTCCAGGATCTTGTGATTTACATTCAGATGCTTGGCAACTGATTTATATTTATGACGGTCCCAGTGTCCCAGGGTCATGTGAAGTGACCAAAACCTGCTGCAACCACCCAGCAGACAGGGGGAATAAAAACCAAACCCTCCCCACCCCACCCCCACTGCCAATCCTCAACAGAAATGCTCACAACAATGAACACCTCGGACAGGAGGAAGAGCGCCGCCGGATGGGGCAGGCAGGTGTCTTGCTTGGCTGAGGCTTGGGGGGCACTTTTTTCAGTGCCATTGTAACTTCGAACAGTCACTAAGCGAACTGTTGTAAGTCAAGGACTACCTGTACTTTATCACTTTTTCCTCTTTTTTTTTTGACACCTTGCTAGGCGACTGGTGGTACTCAGATATTGCCATATCCTAAAAGTGGTACAATGGGTGAAAAGGTTGAAAAGCCCTGGCTTACACATTTCAAAGGGAGTCACACCTGACCTACAATGGTCCCAAAATTGTTGTTCTTGTTAACTGCCTGCTTTCTGAAAAAATAAAGTAATGCCTTCCAACTCGGTCAACTAAAATATTAGACAAATTATAGCAGACAAGGCTATTAGTCACAACAGTTATTTATTGTAGCCATATCGGTACTGATGCACCTCTTGGTGTAGGTTCCTAAAGAAACTGAAACTTTATTGCTATTATTATTGTCTCATGAAGGTATTACTTAAGACTAGAAACAAGTGCTGATCTACATAATCTTCTGATCTAATCCAGCAGGACCTGTCTTTTTAAGTGGCTTTGTTCCTGCTCACTCTCTTTGTTAGCACTTGCTTAAGATCTGGAATGAAAAAGAAACATTCAAACTATGGTTAGCGTTATTTTAGAAAAAATAAAGATTTGCAGATATACTTTGCAGTGTAGTAATGAGAGCTGGGCATTAAATATTGAAGAAAAATATCTTAAGTCTTCAGCTCTTGCCAATCACCCTACAAAAATGCTTCCAATACCCTTCTCATATCTAGTTGTCTCAAAGTTTAGAAACAAAACCAATCAATCTGGGAGTACACAGCTTAAAGCCAATTCAGATTGCAGTGAAGGCATTTAATAATTTCCTCTCCCATCAACTTAGCACTTTTCAACCTTGACAAGTTTAAGATGTGTGGGCTTCATGCTGTTGTGCAGGTTCTGGGGTTTTGCTTGATAAAAAAAAATACAGGAAACCATAAGTTGTAACTAAAAGAGAGAAGCCCCGAATGACAAGAAATCCTTGTATTTATTCTTTCTGATTACATAAGCAATCCACCCAGCAAAGCTGACACACATAAGAAAAATTTCACCCAGTAAGTCTGGCACACTATTGATAAGAAGGGAGAAAGTAGAAGTAGCTAAAAATGTTCCCTTTTGGGTGTTTCCCTAAAGCACAGGTCGGCAACCTGCGGCTCAGGAGCTGCATGTGGCTCTTTGAGCCTTCCCCTGCGGCTCCCAGCCTCCTTTGCCATTTGCAGAGAGAGACAGAGACAGAGGCACTTGCGCTTCTCCTCTCTCTCTCTCTCTCTCTCTCTCTCTCTCTCTCTCTCTCTGTGTGTGTGTGTGTGTGTGTGTAAAAAAGAGAGTGGACTCACAGTGTTCCCCGATGAGCTGAAAAGCTTACTGGGCGGAGCTCCTCCCTTTGCTGCATCTCTGCAGGAAGCAGGAAGGGCAGGAGAGAGCTAGCTAGCCCAGCTATGCTGGTTCAGGAATTCTGGGAGTTGAAGTCCGTGAGTCATAAAAGAGTCGAGGTTGCCTACCCCTGAGCTTGTTGGAGAACAGCTTGAAGCCAGCTTGCCAGGTGAGCAGAAGATCGGAGAGAGGGAGAGAGAGGGGAGGAGAGAGAGAGAGATAAAGAGAGAGAGGGGGAGAGAAAGAGAGAGGGAAAGAGAGAGAGAGGAGAGAGAGAGAGAAAGAGAGTGGGGAAGAGGACTGGCAGACCAAGGGCAGAAAGAGAGAGAGAGGGAAAGAGAGAACAAAGGAGAAAGAGAGAGAGAGGGAGAGAAAGAGAGAGTGAGAGGGGGGGAGAGACAGAGAGAGACACAGAGAGAGACCCTTTTGACATCTAAAATGAAGATAACAATGCATATACCTTTTTTACCTTTATGGGCGCAGAGGCAGGAGGTAATAATAATAATAATAATAATAATAATAATAATAATAATAATAATAATAATAATAATAATAATAATAATAATAATGTTGGAAGGGACCTTGGAGGTTATCCAAGTCCAATCCCCTGCTCAGGCAGGTAACCCTATACCATTTCGGACAAATGGCTGTCCAGTTTCTTCTTAAAAACTTCCAGTGTTGGAGCATTCACCGCTTCTGGAGGCAGGTTGTTCAACTGATTAATTGTTCTAACTGTCAGGAAATTTCTCCTTAGTTCTAGATTGCTTCTCTCCTTGATTAGTTTCCATCCGTTGCTTCTTGTCCTGCCTTCAGGCGCTTTGGAAAATAGCTTGACTCCCTCTTCTCTTCTCTGCCTTCCTGATCTCCTTTTACTCCAACTCTGATGACGTCGGCAGTTTGGCCTTAGTGACTCTTTTTAACCACAGGCTTGTTTATATTAAACAGTCTGGTTTATTATATCCTGGTGTTCGTTTTTTCTTTCTTATTTGGTTAATATGGTGCTGGAGAAGACTCCTGCGAGTCCCTTGGACTGCAAGGCATTCAAACCGGTCAGTCATAGAAGAGATCAACCGCGACTGCTCTTTAGAAGGCCAGATCCTGAAGTTGAAACTCAAATACTTTGGCCACCTAATGAGAAGGAAAGACTCACTGGAGAAGGGCCTAATGCTGGGAAAGATTGAGGGCAATAGAAGAAGGGGACGACAGAGAATGAGGTGGCTGGATGGAGTCACTGAAGCAGTAGGCATGAGCTTAAATGGACTCCAGAAGATGGTAGAGGACAGAAAGACCAGGAGGAACGTTGTCCATGGGGTCGCGATGGGTTGGACACGATAAAAGGATATATGCAGTGTTATCTTCATTTTAGATATCAAAAGGGTTTTGCGGCTCCCAGTGTTTTGTTTTCGGTGGGAAACGGGTCCAAGTGGCTCTTTGAGTGTTTTGGGTTGCTTACCCCTGCCCTAAAGACATCATATGTTCCCAGGTGGGTTAGGATATTGGGTTTTTCCTTGCTGTCCTTTCATGACCCTGCCTCCACGACTCTGCAAGTGCCCAAAGACAGCAGGGCCAATTGATACTTCCTATGCTGTCTCCTAATTCCGGGTCAACAATGCTGGCTAGTGAATACTGGGAACTGAAGTCCACACATCTTAAACTTGACAAATTTGAAAAACACTGCATCAGATAAACCATTCTCCTTAGAGACAGAAAACATATATACTAGTTATGCTTCTACTTAACCTTTTTTTTTTTTTTGAGGGACACTTCATGATGTTACTGTATGGTCTTAGTTACACTAAAAGGGGTCTACATGAACTACATGGGTCTACATGAACACACCATATACTTTTCTTAGCAATAACAAACAAATTTTACACTGCTGTCTTCTGGGAAGTTTCTTAGCAATAAGAAATGGATTTTACACTGCTGTCTTCTGGGAAGTTTTCCAATTTACAATAGTTTACAGGCCTACTATTTTGTGATTTTTCTCAGTCAAGTATTAAATAGACATTTGTTCTTGGCTTCCAGGAATAAACAAGGCCACCTGGTACTGCTATCTGTAATCTCCCATGCCTGCGTGAATAACAGAATAACACAGTTGGAAGGGACCTTGGAGGTCTTCTAGTCCAGCCCCCTGCTCAAGCAGGAGACCCTATACCATTTCAGACAAGTGGCTGTCCAGTCTCTTCTTAAAAACCTCCAGTGTTGGAGCAACTTCTGGAGACAATCCATTCCACTGATTAATTGTACTATCAGAAAATTTCTCCTTAATTCTGGGTCGGATGCATGGCTGCGGAACGATTTTGTAGCCCCCAGTGGCCCGATCCAGGCTCCAGAAACCTTTTCCAAGCCTCCAGAGCTTGGATGCATGGCCACGGAGCAATTTTGCAGCCCCCCAGCGGCCCAGTCTGGGCTCTAGAGGCCTTTTCCAAGCCTCTAGAGCTCGGATGCATGGCCGTGGAGAGATTTTGTGGCGCCCCAGCAGCCCGATCTGAGCTTCAGAGGCCTTTTCTAAGCCTCTGGAGCTCAGATGCATGGCCGCGGAGCAATTTTGCCCCCCCCAGCGGCCTGATCCGGACTCCAGGGGGTGGGAAAAGGCCTCCGGAGCTCGGATCGGCCATGGGGGGGATGTGCAAAATTGCTCTGCAGCCATAGATCCGGGCGGCAGAGGCCTTTTCTAGGCCTCTGGAACCTGGATCGGGCTGCTGAGGGGCTGCAAAATTGCTCTGCAGGCATACCTGGACTCGCGCTGGCAGCTTCCATTAAAAAAAAGGTACCTGCATTGTATGCCTCTACCATCCAGCTGCTCCCTGACTCCCAGTGCAGAGAGAAAGAGAGAGCGCTGGCACACGTGGAGATGGCGCACATGCCCACAGGGATGGCTCTGTGTGCCACCTGTGGCACGCGTGCCATAGATTCGGCACCACAGATCTAGCCTGTCTTAAATGTGCTGGTCTCTTTCCTACTCTGCATGTCTTAAATTCCCAGAAATTCCCTACATTGACCGGCAATACATCTCCATGATTTTAGGCAATTATTTTTTTTCCTAGTGGTACACAGATATGCCAGGGTTGAATGTAGAACTTTTTACTTGCAAGGTGCATACTATCATGCTGAGCCATGGATCAGTCCTTGTAGTTGTACACATAACTTGCCTGGTACGTTTGTCAACATTAATGAAACGGACAACAACACTTTTCATTTCCCAGACTTTTTAAAATCTGTAATAAGTTACACAAACATTTTTGCAGCTGTTCTTGGCTATATTTTATTTTATATTTTGTATTGTACTTTTTATAGTTTCATTAGCTACAGTGGAAACTCTTGTAGCTGATTTTTTTAAACCAATTCATGATATGTTTGAATGTGTTAATTAAAAAGGTTCTTCTTGTGATCCCCCAACTAAAGCTGTGTTTCATTCTGCATTGTATCCTCAAAGTAATTTACATAAAACTTACTGCTGATAAAGCACAGTTACCACCACTTTATACATATAATTGTTAATACATATGCATTGCTTTTCATTTCTGTATAATTCAGGTCCATGGAGCGATTTAATATATGTCCTTGATTGTTTGATGACAGCTTTCAGTTCCAAGTTAAGCAAAATAACACAAAATAAATGTAAAATGTCAATGTGGGGTTTAATTTCACCTAAAGATAGCATAAAAAATAATATACAGAATAGTAGTAGAATATACTACAGTGCATGTTTTAAAACTTTGGAGACAATGATTTGTTTATTAAAATATATACCCAATGAAATGAACTCTTTCAGCAATGTTTTTAATATTAATTATAATAGTGCTAAACAACCTGAATAATAAATCCCACCCAAAACTGCAAGTTACTTGCAACAGTCATTCAGATCTAGCTATTTTTAATATTTTTTTGTTTTTAAAAAGCATGACAATAAATGAGAATGTAACAAAAACGTATTTATTTTTTGTGCTTTCATTAAGATTAATTACATTTTTAGGAATGTAAAAGAAAAGTCTGTTTACCCACTTTCTTCTTAAACTTCTTTTTCTTCTGGTACACATTGAACAAAAAGCTATATAGTACTGGTTGGGGGAGTTAATATGTATCTAATCAAAGTAATTCCTAGTGTCTGGATAGAATTGCAGAAGAAAATGTACCAGTACTGAGTGAGTACATTACTTTTTAATCTTGATAATGAAAAATAATTATTCACTGATTATAATTCAGATGCCTGCTTATGTTCAGGTAAATAGCTTTTTTTTTAGTTTTAGAAGTCTTAATTAGTAAATCCTGATCAATATCAAACTATCTTTAGATCTCACCGTCAGTTTTAAAAGTAGCCACAGGCATCTCATCAAAACCTGTAAGATGGTAGACATGACCATCTTGCAAATTCTGACACCCGCCCATCCGTTTTCCTTTGCCTCCTCGCCTCTGATGCCCCTGAGCCTTACCATGATGGTAGCAATAATTATGATCAAGTGGGGGGGGGAGAAATCCATCTTCCCAGTGTCATGAAACTAATTTAAATTCTCTGTGTCCAAGCCGAATATTCTGGACTACATTTGTAACCAGATATTATCACAGTGCAAATGCCATCTGCCAAATTCTTAAATTCCATATAGGAGCATAACTGCTATTGTTGTGACTAAACATAAACACTGCAGAAAGGCAGAGCATAAAAAAGGCTGCAGTGACACAAAGGATCCCATGTTCTGGTCTCATCTACAGAAGAATGAGGACAGAGAAAATACAACATTTCCCCCTCCCCCCCAAAAAATGAATTTAGCAACATTTCAAAAATAAGACAAAATATCAATGCGTTATTTGAAACTATAGCAGGAAAGCAAAACCAAGCAACTACAACTAGATGTGTATATTTCTACCGTAAACACTGGAGTACAATTATTATTGTTGTTGTTGTTGTTCTAAGAAGCATCCAACAAGTGTAATTTAATTATACCTTCAAAATGTCTCATGCTCCTGGGCTCTTTTTTATTATAAATTATAGGCTCTTGAATAATAGCAACTCATGTGTACTCGTTGCACAACTCAACATAGAAATATTAATTCCTAAACATTCAACTTGTTTAAGAATTATGGAGATTTCCATTGTTTGAATGTTCTGGTGTACTGTATTATCAAAATAGAAGTTCCTGATTCATTTCCACCCTTTTACATGAGGCCCAATAACAAATGACTGGTAACTATTCTATGAAAAAGGAAACACTAGACCTACAATAGACCACATACCATATACAGGTAGTCCTCAACTTACAACAGCTCGTTTAGTGACCATTCAAAATTACAACAGCACTGAAATTTATGTAATTTATGACCGTTTTTCACACTTACCACCATTGCAGCATCCCCATGGTCACATGATCAAAATTCAGACACTTGGCAACTGACTCATATTTATGATGGTTGCAGTGTCCTGTGGTCATGTGATCACTTTTTGCAATCTTCCATCAAGCAAAGTGAAAGGGAAAGCCAGATTCATTTAACAACTGTGTTACTAACTTAACTGCAGTGATTCACTTCACTTCTGTGGCAAGAAAGGTCATAAAATGAAGCAAAATTCATTTAACAAATGTCTCACTCAATAACAAAAATTTTGGACTTAATTGTGGTTGTAAGTCGAGGCCTACCTGTTTAATTTTGCAAATCATAAGGCTCAAATAAAATTAAAATGGTTCAATTTTCTGAGTTCTTATAATTGCAAAACTTTATGTTGCGAAGAGGTCCCAGAGAAACAAAACAGACTTGTATGATAACCAATACCACCCTGTTCAAAGGCTTAATCACCATAATTTACACAATTGGATGTACCGTGAACATATTCCTGTAAGAACATATTCTTACAGGTAAGAATATGATAGCAGCAGTGGGTTTTTTTGCCTTTACCATACAAGATAATTTGCCCATCTATATTCTCCATTTATACATTATACACAGTAGGCACTTTTTGGACAGCTGGGAATAGAGATGAGGTCTGTGCAGCCTTGCAGATTCAAAAAGCAAAATGGGATTTGGAGTACCTATTCAGAACAGTTCAAGGCACCATGTCTCACTGGACTCACCCAAAGTGCCTTTCACAGATGCCATATAATCCCAGGAAAAGATGCACTTGATTTAATGGGTTTCCATCATGTGCTCCATGCATGTCCTACATGTAACAAATCATCTTTTGCCCTCTGAATCTGGATTGCTGTGTAGCCCTAGTAGAAGCATCCATAAATGCAGTTTACAAGTGCATAAGAAATATGTAAACAACACATATACTGGAGCACACCTGACCCATCCCACTAATGCAGGGGTGTCAAACTGCCGGCTCACGGGCCGGATGTGTCACGCAGAAGCTGCACCCACCCTAGCTCCGGCAAGGGGAAAAAAGTCACGATACGTTGCAACACGTCACGTGACGCGACGAATTTGACACCCCTGTACATTACAGAACCATGAAGAGTGTTTTAATTTTGCTGGAATAATACAAAGGGAGACATATGAGAGAATACACTCTTATTTCTGGTCTTCCTCCTTTCTTCTATATACCCTGATCTCCAAAGATCTATAGGACAACAAAGACCATGTCAGATGTCATTATGTCATAAGAATAATAAAGGTTTTCCCTCACTAGTTTTTCTTTAGACAACATGTCACAAATCAGAAATAATAGGCTATATGGCCTTAGATGTAATTGGTACCATAATACATTTGATTATTTTGTGGAAGATAAAAAAGGACAACAGAACCTTTTCCACAATGTGATGATAACTGATCTAATAGCATGGGAAATACAATGCAATAGTACAAGTCTGTTATATGTTTCTTATTAAAGCCACCATTGTTAAGAATATGACTTCATTTGAAATCAAGAAAATTTATGTTAAAAAATATAATTTAACACTGCATTAATTTCAGATATAATTAATGCCTAATTAAAAAATAAGAGAATCAGAAAAAATGTATTCTTGCCAATAACATACAGTATATTGCACTTAAAATATCCATTAAAACATTATTAGAATGTAGATTACAGTGAGTGAACCCCAATATAGGTTTTAGTTTACATAATAAAAATTGTTTTTATTAATAATGTTGCAGCTTACATTTTAAAATATCTCCCTAATTTAGAATATGTTTATACTACTTTATAGTAGTTGTGTGTGTGTATATCTCACAGTATATGGTGCATTCCAACAGAAAGGCACAATTATCAAGCAAATAATACAGTACATGGAAATAAGTGGTTTGTGTTCACACATTAAAATATGGAGTACAAAAAAGGCTCTAAAGCTATCAGGTGCTGTAAGCCAAATTTCATTAAATTTTAGGTTTATTAGCATAGCTTCCTTTCTGTGTGTAAAAAAAAAATAGGTGTGTATATGAAAAGGGGAAAAAGCTTTTTCGTTACAATATAGCCATTTGTGGATGAGGGATATGACATGGCTTTAATTGACCATAGACAGAGCTTCTGGATCAGCTGTAAACATAATTGCTTTAACATATTTAAATAAAGAGAAAATGGTTCATTTATAGTCTGAAGCGTATTTATGCATACACACAAACCAATTAGTTATTTATAATGTTGTTACAATGGTAAGACTAGACATGGCCTTTCACAAGGACCTGAATCTATAAGATTTTTAACCAGTATCAAAGATTTGAGCTCACTGCCTGCAGCATATAATTTTTGCAGAGGCAATACCATAGCACTTCTCAAAAGCTATACCATCTCTCGCATAGATCAACTGTCCATCACTGTTTCCGTATGAAGAAAACACTAACATGGAGACAGTCCAATTAGGCAAAATAAGAAAGGAACAAAGAAAGCCACTGAGAATCCCACCGTTCCATAAGTAATATAGCGATAAGGCAATTCAACTCCCATGTGTTGTCGGGCTTCTCGAACATCTGCACTAGAAACACCAAAGACTTTACAGGCCAGTGGAATGGTGACCTTCTTCATGATCATTCTCACCAGCAACAGAAAAACTAATCCAATCAATAATCGCAGAGCAGCCTTTCCAAAGAGATTTACTGTGAGGGAGGGAACTAATGGAAGCATTTCTTGTGGAGGATCTGGCATTAGATTCAGCTTATAGGTAACATAGGAGCCACAGGCAATTCCAGCACCACTGCCCAAGATCTGAGCTGTATCTCCTCGGGATGTGCTCCACGTATCTAGAGTGAAGGAAAACACCCCCAAAGCCAGGTGAAAACTGACAATGATTAGTGGTGCATATGTGAAAGTTAAGTTGAAATTATCAACTAGATCCACAGTTGGAAGGAAGACGACCAAGATGAGAAGAGCATAAAGAAAACCAGCAATAACATCCTGTTGCAAGAGAGAGAGAGAGAAATAATTAATAACATATATGAATTGTGAGTTTTAATTAATATAAATTAGATATTTTCAAAATATATTTCCTTGAAAGCTATTCAGAGATGATTCTGAAATTATACATTAAAAACAAAGGAAAGAGGAATAGATTACAGTGTGCACTCATGTTCATTATAGAAAAACGTGTTTTTCCAACACAGAACAATTACAGTAAGTATCCTTTTGGAGGAGGATTTTAATATACAGTACCTGACAGTTACTGGGCTAGAACAGTAATGCTATTTATTCAGATAAATGAAGCATTTGTGGAACAAGGTCACAATAGAGCTTCCACATCCCTGAAGATAACTTTCCTGCATAAAATTTAAATAATCTCAACCATGCCATGTCTCTAGTTACTATGAGAAATCTCAAAATGTATGCATCTAGGCCAGTGTTTCTCAACCTTGACAACTTTAAGGCATGTGGACTTCAACTCCCAGAATTCCACAGCCAGCAATGCTGGCTGTGGAATTCTGGGAGTTGAAGTCCACATGCCTTAAAGGTGTCAAGGTTGAGAAACACTGATCTAGGCAGAAGTTTATTTCCCCAACAACATTACTCAAAATCCAGAGTGTAGGGTGCAGTCCCTATGTGCATAGCTGTTCATGACAGAAAAGAGGTTATATTTATTTGAGGAAGGAACAGCAAGAGCCTCAGGATATCAAATGAGAACAAAGAAGCAGCAAGAAGAAACTCTTCCTCCAACATTTCAGAGAGTTGCTGCAAAAGAATTAATAGATTAATTCAAATACAAAAATGAGCTGGACAAACTTTATAGATAAAATGAGTGACAGAACTTTATGTACAAAAATGAGATCAAGATAAATCAAAAAAATTTTCAAAAAAAATGACATAAGTAATTCTATCGGCAGTTTACATTTCTCTACTACAGGTAGTCCTCGACTTACAATGAAGTTATGACGGACACCCCCCCCCAAAAAAAGCTACTCACGACTTGGTTTCAGAGTTAAAGCCGCTGCAGTGTCCCTGTGGTCATGTGAACAAATGTGTGTGCTTGGCAAGCTGCCTGCCCTTACAAGTGACCTCAGGGACATTGGCTATCTCCCTCCATCCTTCCCCTCTAGGTCCCCATAGGCCTTGAGCATGGTTCCTATCCTGCTGGGTCCCACACTCTTCTCCCCACCTCCTCTGACACCAGTCAGTCACTTACCTTTACTGTAGATTTCCTACTAAAAACAGTTGCTACTCTGCACTATACAGTGCTACTCCTATACAGTGGAGGTCACATGGCTGTCCTGGAAGCAGGCACGATTTCAGAGCAGCCTCGATGAATCCAGGGACTCCGAGGGGAAAGGAGGCCTGCTCTTCATCCCCAATTCAATCTCTGTAGCTCCAGAGACAATAGGATGGGAAGCAGACCCAAGGCCTGTAGGGTCGCTAAGAGCTGGGAAGTGAGGTATGGGGTGCCTCAGGGGGTAGGGGAAGCACTGGGAGGCCTGAGGCAGGGCTGTACTAGGCTTCCAGGTCCGTCCCTGTCCCTGAGGCACCTCTTGCTCACTCAGTGACTGCACTGGGAAGAACAGGGAGGAGGTTGTTAAGCGAGAAAATCACGTGGGTGCCTTTGTTTAAGGACCGTCACAATTTGCAATGGCAGGCTCCATTATAGATGTAAGTAATACAGGTAAGACTACCCGTATTCATATACAAACTGAATAAAGAAAGAAGAGCCTGATTCCAGGAATTCTTTCCAACCTCTTTAGAGGTAATAGCCAGAAGAAGTCCCATATTTTCTTCTGTGTAACAAAGAAGTGTGTGGCATCTATGTCTATGTGCATATTTCTGCTTTCCTCTAACTTTGCACTTGTGGATGTGTGTGCACTGGGAAGTGATGTACCAGCCAGTTCCAAAAGCCCAATACCAAGAGCCTACCACCACAGTGAAGGGACAAAAGCTGCAAGCAGTGGACCAATTTATGTATCTTGGTAGTACCCTCTCCCGTGCAGTGACAATTGACATCGAGGTCAACTGTAGAATTGCCAAGGCAAGTTCTGCATTGGGCAGACTGCAGACTAATATATGGGACCGCCGTGGAATAAGCCTTGCTACTAAGCTTAAAGTTTACCAGGCAGCAGTGCTAACTACCCTAATGTATGCTAGTGAGACCTGGACAGTGTACAGGAGGCACGTCAGGCAACTGAATTACTTCCACATGACTTGCCTTCGCAGAATTCTGAGGATCCGGTGGCAGGATAAGATACCAGATACAGAGGTCCTCTCCAGAGCAGGCNGCTGGGCAGGCCACGTTGTAAGGATGCCAGACCATCGCATCCCTAAACAGCTCTTCTATGGTGAGCTGTCTCAAGGAAAGCGATCGCACGGGGGACAAAAGAAGCGATACAAAGACACGCTGAAAGCATCTCTCAAGTCCCTGGATATCGACACCATCTCTTGGGAATTTTTGGCGCATGATCGACCGACATGGCGTACTCTGGTTTACCAGGGTTGCCAGACATATGAACACAGAAGGACAATCTTGGCACAAGAGAAGCGAGCACTCTGTAAAGCCAGAGCTGCAAATGCTGAAGCAACAGTGTCCACATTTCTCTGTTCAGTATGTGGCAGAACATTCCGTGCTAACATCGGTCTCATCAGCCATCTACAGACACACCGCTGATGGCCCATAATCCATAAGATGTTAAGGTCTTCATCGAAATCGATGGACGAACAACAGCACTGGGAAGTAAAGAGCTACCAGTCTCTTCAAGATAATGCAGATCAGGAAATAGATTCTACAGGATGACTAAAGCTATATAGGTAGTCCTCAACTTACAACACTTCATTTAGTGACCGTTCAAAGTTACATCACTGAAAAAAGTGACTTATGGCCGTTTTAAACACTTATGAATGTTGCAGCATCCCCATGGTCATATGATTAAAATTCGGACACTTGGCAACTAATTCATATTTATGACCTTTGCAGTGTCCTGGGATTATGTGATCACCTTTTACGACCTTCTGACAGGCAAAGTTAATGGGGAAGCCAAATTCACTTAACAACTGTGCTACTAATTTAACTGCAGTGATTCACTTAACTGTGGCAAGAAAGTTCATAAAATGGGGCAAAAATCACTTAACAAATGTCTCACTTAGCAACATAAATTTTGGGTTCAATTGTGGTCGTAAGTCAAGGACTACCTGTATTTGATTGAAATAGTTATGACAGAAACGGGCAATTCTCCTGGGGAGCGGAGGGGGAGGGAGGCAGTTTGAATCTATTTCCAATAAATTTCTGCCTCTGGATTTAACACACGTCTTCTGCACCTGATATTTCCCTAGTGGCCCCCAGACCATTCAAGATCAACTCCCTGACTCCCTATAAGGGCAGGCTGCAGATGCTCCCCTGAGTCACATGAATGGAATGGAATGGAGCCATCAACAATGTTCTGAACTGCTACCTACCAGTTTTTTCTTAGGGATACACTGCAGGAATCTTTGCTGGATTATTTTTTCTCTGCAGCTCCAGCCAAATCTAGTCCATTTTTAGTATCATCCTTCATTTAACAACTTGTCCTTCTTTGAACTGGAAGAATATCATCATTAGTCTACCTTCTTTTAGAAAATGGGGGGGGATATAATACATTGGGGGAAAAGGCTGCATTTACAAAGGATAAGCCAATGCAATGCACACATTTCTGTCCGAAATGACAGAAAGGATTACATAACCTGTTAAATAAATTATCCCTGTGAAAAAGAGATGGAATGAACATGACTACTAAGATAGTTTAGATCTGCATCTCAAAAGGATCTAGAAAAGGAAACAAACTTCAGATTAAAAATTATTACACAAATTATCTGATGTTTGAGTTCATGTGTACACTGTGTGCACAATTATTAGGCAAGTGAGTATTTTGACCATATCATCATTTTCATGCGTATTTTCTACCTCCAAGCTGTATAAATTTGAATGCTTAGTGGATATAAGCATATCAGGTGATGTGTATTTGTGTAATGAGGGAGGGTGTGGCCTAAGGAGATCAACACCCTATATCAAGGTGTACATAATTATTAAGCAGCTTCTTTTCCTCAGGCAAAATGGGCCAAAAAAAGAGATTTAACTCATTCTGAAAAGTCAAAAATTCTAAAAACTCTTTCGGGGGATGCAGCACTCTTGAAAGGGTGGAGTGAAAGTGAAAGTTCTGGAGTGTCCAGAACTACAAGGGGTTTGGTGCTCAGAGACATGGCCAGGGTAAAGAAGGCTGAAGCCCGACCACCAATGAACAAGACATATAAGTTAAAACGGCAAGACTGGGGCAATAAATATTTGAAGACAGATTTTTCTAAAGTTTTATGGACTGATGAGATGAGAGTGACTTTTGATGGACCAGACAGATGGGCCCGTGGCTGGATCAGTAATGGGCACAGAGCTCCACTTTGATTCAGACACCAGCAAGGTGGAGGTGGGGTACTGGTATGGGCTGGTATTATTAAAGATCAGCTAGTTGGACCTTTTCGGGTTGAAGATGGACTCAAAATGAACTCCCAACCTACTGTCAGTCAGCCTTCCTTACCTTAGTCATGTCTCTGAGCACTGAACACCTTGTAGTTCTGGGCACTCCAGGTAGGTTGCAGTTCTGGAATATAACAGCACTGAAGGATAAAGGGTTTCTGGTAGCTTTACATTTGATTCTTCTCAAATCTTTGGCAGTTAATGTGTGTCTTTTTTTTTTCAACACATTTCTTGCGATCCTGTTGACTATTTGCAACAAAACATTTGATGTTCTGTGATCATGCCCCAATATCATAGCACAGTGATGGCGAACCTTTTAGAGACCGAGTGCCCAAACTGCAACCCCAAACCCCCTTATTTATTGCTGGGTGCCAGGTGGGCGTGGCCCACTGTGTGAGCATGGCTGTGGTGGTCATGGCAGACTGGGTGGGTGTGGCCAAGATGGGCATGGTCACCTCAATGTTGCTCATGGGGAGGGATGCCTGTGGGGGCCAGGCAGGGTTGGGGGAGATCCAGGGGGTCTCTGGCAGGTGGGGTGGTGGGTAGGAGGCTCGTCCTGCGGGGTGAGGCGAGGCAGGGTGGGGGTGCCATTATCTCAGGGCAAGGCAAGGCAGGGGCCAGGGCAGCTGCTGCCTGACACCATCGGCCCCCGCACACAGAGGCCAGCAAGCGCATGGGGGCTGACAGTGTCCGTCAGCAGCCACAGCCTGCCGGCCCCTCAACCGGCACACTCTGGGGCTCCACAGCCCGCCACCAGCTCTGAGTGCCGCCTCTGGCACGCGTGCCATAGGTTCGCCACCACTGTCATAGCAATTTCAAGAGTGCTACATCCCTCTGAAAGACTTTTTACAATTTTTCACTTTTCACAGTGAGTTAAATCTCTTTTTTGGCCCATTTTGCCTGAGGGAGAAAAAGCTGTTTAATAATTATGCACACCTTGATATAGGGTATTGATCTCCTAAGGCCACACCCTCCCTCATTACACAAATACATATCACCTGATATGCTTATATCCACTAAATATTCAAGTTTATACAGCTTGGAGGTAGAAAATATGCATGTAAATGATAATATGGTCAAAATACTCACTTGCCTAATAATTGTGCACACAGTGTATGTTATCCATGCACATATATTAGGAAAATGTTTAAGTCTGTATTATATGTGCTTGTACTCAAGATTTTGGCTGTTTTAAGCTTCTTTAATTCAGGGAACCAAATATGTTGGGTAGACTTCTGAAATCAATGAAATCTCTTTCATTGATGTGATAAAACAAGGATTTGTTCAAGTTGAGCTCATACAGTCCTCGACTTACAACAGTTTATTTAGTGACCGTTCAAAGTTACAATGTGACTTATGACCACTGCAGCATCCCCATGGTCACGTGATCAAAATTCTCATACTTGGCAACTGGCATGTACTTATGATGGTTGCAGTGCCTGGGGTCATGTGATCCCCTTTTGTGATCTTCTGACAAGCAAAGTCAATGGGGAAGCCAGATTCACTTAACAACTGTGTTACTAATTTAATAACTGCAGTGATTAACTTTTCAACTGTGGTAAGAAAAGCCATAAAATGGGACAAAATTCACTTAACAAATGTATCGCTTAGCAACAGAAATTTTGGGTTCAAAAGTCGAGGACTACCTGTATACTGTTTGTAGAAACAACACAGAAATGGTTTCTCAGTGCCTTTTCTTTTCTTCCTCATTTCTCAATCTTGTCCCAATGCCAGTATACTAATTGAATACTAACCAGATCCAACCGGTCTAGCCTTTTCAAGATCAGTTAAGGTAGTTGCTGCAACCTGATACAAAATGAGACATTCTGGGCTCTTGTCAGAGGAATAAAGGGAAACCCCAGCCAGAGAATGAAAAGAAGGCCAAAACAGGAAGGAATACGTGCTTACGTGCTCCATGCAACATAACTTGTTTGACTGGAAAGAAAATACTCTGCAGGTATCTCCAGCCTAATCGCAGTCAGCATGATTATTTTCTGCCTATCCACTCCACCAATGGAGCATCAACCAGCCTCCATATGTAGTTTTGGATCTTCAGCCTTGAAATGGGGCAAAAGGGGAAATTGCTTCCTCTACAGCAGAAGATGAAGCTAAGATTAAACTAAAAGAGAAGGCTTTTATTTTAAATCCACTGGATAATAAGTTAAAGGTAGCCATAACTATGCTTAGGGAGCAATTCAATATGTTATTGGCTGATCAGATTGCAACTAATTTGCGATTTATGAAACATAATACTTTTTGTAATGCAAATAAATCTGGCAGGTGGTTAGCCTACCAATTACGAAAGAAGCAGAAGTCAAGAATTATAGAGAAAGTAGATTACAAAGGCAAAGTGACATATAAACAAAATTTGATTAAAAGTAGTTTTTGGGATTTTTATTCAAAGTTATATGCCTCTGAGAATATACAACTTTCAGAAATAGAGAATTATTTACAGCAGGCACACTTTCCTAGCTTATCAAATAATCAAAAGGAGGAGATGAATTGCTTGATTACTGCTGAGGAAATTATTGGAGCAATCAAGCAATTAAAGGTTGGTAAGGCTCCCGGTACAGATGGATTAACAGCAATTTATTATAAGGTGTTATCTGATGAAATGATAGAGCCATTAAAGGAACTGTTTAATAGTATTTTGTTGGGTGCAGAGGTACCTCCATCTTGGAGAAGGGCTTTCATATCGCTGATCCCAAAGGAGGGTCAGGATTTGACCCAGCCCAAGAATTATAGACCTATATCTTTATTGAACATAGACTATAAGATTTTTTCAAAAATATTGGCAAATAGATTAATGCAAGTTTTGAGGCAATTGATTCATAGTGATCAATCTGGATTTATAACTGGAAGATATATGAAGTATAATGTAAGACAAATTGTTAATTTAATTGAATATTTGGATAAGAATAATCAAATCCCTGCGGCCTTTATATTTTTGGATGCTGAAAAAGCGTTCGACCAATTAGACTGGCGGTTTTTATTGCAAGTCGTAGAGAAAATGAATTTTGGGGAATTTTTTTTGTTTGCTCTTAGGGCTATTTACCAATAACAATCGGCACAAGTCATAGTCAACGGGGGGTTAACAGAGGCATTTAAAATTGAGAAGGGTACAAGGCAGGGATGTCCACTATCTCCATTGCTATTTGTTTTAACAATGGAGATTTTATTAATTAAAATTCGGGAATCACCTATAATAAAGGGAATAAATGTAAATAAGAACGATTATAGGTTAAGAGCTTTTGCTGACGACTTGGTGCTGACACTAACTCAACCGATAGACTTGGTAAAGGACTTGGTGGAAGGGGCGTTGTCTTACCTGAACGCCTTTTCTCAGTACGGAGATGGAGAATTCACATGTGGGTTTTCATTGGATGCCTGCTCTTGAGACCAAGTAGTCAAACTTGACACGCCCCCTCTTGCTAATCCAGTCTTTAACGAGGGCGAAGTGACTGAAGATGGACGAGGTGTTGGCTCTCAGACCCCAACAATAGTCTGACTGACCTTAAGGGGTGGGTGTGAATTCTCCATCTCCGTACTGAGAAAAGGCGTTCAGGTAAGACAACGCCCCTTCTCCAGTACGGGAGATGGAGAATTCACATGTGGGACATACCCAAGCTCCAC
>NW_015387738.1:271643-275400 GCF_001527695.2 Protobothrops mucrosquamatus | reverse complement strand
CCCAAGGACCTGGGAGAGGCAGATGTTGTTTTATGGTGCAGGATGTAAGTTGTTCCAAGTAAAGCTGTCCATTGCAATTGACTGATGCTGACTTAGTCAATACCGTTTCGAGTGGTACTCCAGATATTTTGGGATTGCACCCAAGGCACCAATGACTATTGGTACTATCATTATTTTTTCCCAAATTTGTTTTTTTCCCCTGTATGCAGGTCTTGTAGTTTATGATTTTCTTCAATTCTTTCTCTTCTCTTCTGCCATCTCCTAGATATTGCAGTGTTTACTATCCAGACTTTTTTTTGTCTTTTTTACCGACAGTTGTTAAGTCTGGGGTGTTATGTGGCAAATGCTTGTTTGTCTGAATTCTAAAGTCCCAGAGCATTTTAGCTTTTTCATTTTTTATTACTTTGCCTATTTTGTGATCCTACCCAATCTTGCTTGCAGATAAATGGCATTTCTTACAAATATTCGACTGCACCATTGTTGCTACTTTGTCATGCTGTAGTTTGCAATCTGTCTGTATGATTATCTTGCAACAACGAACTAGGTGGTCTACTGTTTCTTCAGCTTCTTTGCAGAGACCGCTCAAACAATTTGTTATAATCAGCATCACTACTTTACTCATCACCTGTAGCTCCAGATAACTTATATACAAGTTAAAAAGCACCATTCCAAAGATTATCCTTTGAAGACCCACACAAATCTCCCCAGTGTGAGAAATGTTCATTTATTCCAATTCTTTTTTTTCCTTTTTTTTTCCTATTAGAGGGCTTTCCCTTTATCCCATGACAGCTGAATTCAGGAGATGTTAGCAGAGATATTGTCAAAGGCTTTTTGAAAGTCAAAACATGCAATATTTATTGGGGCAACTTGTCTGTGTGGTTGCAGACACCCTCAAACGGTCATGAGAAAAGACCTACTTTTTCAATACCATTTTGGTTCTTTTTCTACGACGTTTATATTTTAGGAATTTATTTCTCCTTTAATAATACTTTTGACCATTTCTGCTAGAACAGATATTAAGTTAATTAACCTATAGTTTTGTTTTTTACTCATTGATTCTTTTTTTTTAAAAGTGGCACCATCCAGTATTTTCTTCCAGTGCCAAGGAGCAGCTGATAAACAGAAGATGCATATTTTCGGAGAAATAAATTGCTAACTTATGTTTAAGAATTATTTAAGACTTCTTGAGTAGATACCATCTTAATCCAGGGATTTATTTAGCTTTAGTTTCTCATTTTGCTTTTAACTCTTGTTACTCCTATTTGTCTCAGTTCATCAGATATTCCCCCTGAAATAGCCAGCTTAGGCACAGATATCTGTCTTATGTCTTTAACAGTGAAGACGGAAGCAAATAATTCATCCAGCTTTTCTACTATCTTCTTCTTCTTCTTTTAGGAGACATTTAATGGTCTTGTCATCTAACAGCCCAATGACTTCTGGGGTCTGTTTCCTATTCCAAATATATTTGAAAAATGCTTTATTACTTGCCTAAATGATCTTTCTCATGTGCTCCTGAAAGTGCTTTTTATTTTTTATCACTTGCTTTCATTTCCGTTGATAGAGTTCCTGTATGTTCTTATCTGGGCTTTTTTTTTTAATGACAGGCTTGACCTTGTTTATTAACTGCATTTGGTGATCCCTTTGTTTTTGTATTCTTTCCACCTGAGGGTCTAATATTGTAGTTTTGAATTGTTTCCAAGTATTTTGGAGTGAACTGGTTCCTCTTGTTTCTCCCTTTTAATTACTTTAGGTTTTGGAAATGGTTCTTCTGAGGTTAAATGTCATTTTATCCATTGGGACATTGTTTCAGAGGTATTTCCTTCCCTAAATAGAAGAAAAGAATAACCACGGATCATGGGATGGAATGTAGCCTGGATTCCCAGTAAAGAGACAGAGTGCATTCCAGAGGAGTAAGAGACAATTCTTATTGGTCAAATAGTTTGTGTGACAGAAAGAGGGTGAAAACAAACCCTCCCTAATAGTTGCCAGAGTATATGCTGGTGTAAGTAGTAGGCTGCTTCAGTTTGGCAAGGTTCTATCTATAAATGTGAAACAATAAAGCTTGGTTTTTGGATTCCTTCATTGTGCGAGGAATCCTTATGCAGTAAAGGACAATGACTGAAGTCTTCCTTCCACCAGGGAAATCTTATAATTTAATACATGGCCTCTTTCAGGATCACAGCAACATAGTATTTTTAGACATCCACAAGGATCCAAGCAGAACCGAGTGCCATAGCCTGATCACAAATGGTGGTTATAGTGCAGCCAGGTATTTTTCCATAATGTTCCTATTTTCAGGTTATTGTGAAAATTAACAGATGGACTAGACTTAAATCATCTGATGCTGGCCTTAATACTGCTTCCCCACTTTAGTAGGCAAGTCCTGAGAGCAACACTGGCTAAAGAGAGGTCAATTGGAAGTCATTTTGTCCAGGTAGAGCTTAAACCTGGAATCCTTCATGGCTGCTTTATATAGGGCTCTATTCACACCACACATTTTCAAATAAGAATTGGGTCTCTTCATGATGCCCATGCTTTGCTGAAATGCAGAAAAAAAACTAGCTGCCCCTGAAAACCACACAGAAACTTTAACTGGTCCAGAAGCAGTAGCCCCCACAGTAATGGGGCTCCCTAGGTTTGCTCATGTAACTTATGTAGCGTATGTTGCAGTAATCCAAATGGGAGGTCATCAAGGCGTGAATGTCTATGAGTAAAGTTTCCAGACCCAGGAAGGGGCACAATTGGGTATACACTAGACCAGAGGTCCCCAACGCCTGGTCCACAACTTGGTGGTGGCCTGTGGCCTGTTGGGAACTGAGCTGCGCAAACGGCGGAAGAACATGTGAGTGTGCGAAGCTGCATTTACGTGAGCAAGTGCGCAACCATCCCCTCTCCCTGCCCCCACCACTGCCGCCAGGGTGCAGAGGTGGAAATGTTGGGGACTGTTGCACTAGGCAAAACTGTGCAAAGCCCTTCCAATCCCCTGCCACAGCTGCCATCTGCTCCTTGAGCAGGAGCTACAAGTCCAAGAGGACCCTAGACCAGTTCTGTCTGGGGAAATATCATCCCATCCAGAATCAAAAATGAAGTATCATCTAAGCCTAGGGGGGAGGGCAAAAACTCTTAGACACTTCATCTTGCCAGGGTTGAATTGATGGTGGTTCCTTCCCCATCCAGACCCTTGCATAAACTCAAATGCACAGCTGCTAAGTGAAATAATAGTTTGTTTATTGACCGTTTGAAGTTACAAAGACACTGAAAAAAATGACTTATTTTTTTTCTCAATAAAATTTTTTATTATTTTCATCATAAAAAGAAAACATACAAATATAACACAAATATAATATAGAACCCGCATCCCCCACCCACCCACCCCCGAGACTTCCCAAACCTAATCCCAGGATAATATTCAAATATAAGTAAACAATTAATAATATCTCTAACTCCACAAGGTATATAAGTTCTACATGAATAAAAGAAATATATACATAAAAAAGAACCAGTTAATTAAAAACCTAAATTATATTCCACTATTCTATGCTTCTTTTGTATATAAATAATCCATCTTCTCCATATAGATAAAAATTGTTCATTTGAGTGGTTCTTCAGATAAGCTGAAATCTTTGCCATTTCAGCAAGATGCGAAACTTTCAATCTCCAATCTTCCATTGTTGGTAAAATTTTACTCTTCCAGTTTTGAGCTATCAGCAAACGGGCAGCAGTTAAACAGTACAACATCAAATTAATTTCTTTTACG
>NW_015387738.1:265267-267796 GCF_001527695.2 Protobothrops mucrosquamatus | reverse complement strand
CTCACCTACATCGTCCACAAGGGACGACTCGGGAACTCAACTCCTACCCCGGGTAGCTCACCTATCCCCCTCTGCCCAGGGGAAAGGTATCAAGCCGTTTGACAGCTGATGCTAGCTGTCAAAACGGCTTTTACGCAGAAACAGGCGGGAGGCAGCTACAGCTGCGTCCGACGAGGTCGCCTGCCACCGGAAGTCTCCCTGAAAAAAATGACTTATGACTACTTTTCACACTTAAGCATTGCGGCACCCCATGGTCATGTGATCAAAATTCAGACACTTGGCAAGGAACTCATATTTATGACAATTGCATTGTCCCAGGGTCATGTGATCATTTTTTGAGACCTTCTGACAAGCAAGTCAATGGGCAAACCAGATTCATTTAACAACTGTGTTATTAACTTAACAAACTGCAATGATTCACTTAACAAATGTAGCGAGAAAGGTCATAAAATGGGGCAAAATTAACTTAACAAATGTCTCACTTAGCAATAGAAATTTTGGGCTCAGTTGCGGTCATAAGTCAAGGACTATCTGTACTTTCTTGCTTCTATGTGCTTTGGGGGCTTTGATTGCAGTAGTGCTCCCTAAGTGATCCTTGCTGTGTCTCAACAAGGCAAAATACAGCTATATCTATGACCAAGTCCAGCTTTCCTTTTGCCTAACTTGGTATAGGAAATCTTCCTTATCTGGTTGGTTTTGGGTTGTAATATGACTTGGTTCCTCCCATGACTACTCTCTCTCTCTCCCCCCCCTTCTTTTTTTGCTCCTTTGCTGGCATATTTTTTCTATTCTGATGGCAGATTGTGGAAGCAGCTGACTGTGGTTTTGGTTGGAAGAAAGCAATTTAATTGGCAGAAGTGGTTGGAGCTGTCTTGAGTGCTTATATAAGCAGAGTTTATATATTATATTAACAAGGTTTTTTTAAAAGTGCTTTATCTTAACCCGCTCAAACCATTGAATTTGTTAATTGAGATTTCATTTTTAAATTAATTTAGTAGACAGGCCCCTTTGTAAAAAAAAAAGAAAACTTAAAGTCTAGCAATAATTTCTAAGAAAACAGCTTAAAAACTTCCAAGTTTGGGTATGGAGAAGAACTATGAGAGTCTTACTTATAGATATCAGCCACAGGGTAGAGGTGATGGAGTCTGAGTAATATTATTCTGAAGATGTAAGAGAGAAGAAGGGAAAGAGCCATGGAGGTGAGGGAAAGGCAGGAAACCCAGAACTGTCCAAATTGTGTGAACCGATTGTATGTTTCAGATTATACCATCTGTTCAAAAGGTTTGTGAATTTAAAGACATTCTGTGTGTTTGGTNAGGTGAATTACTGTTGCTTCCCCTTAATGATGGTGATTGGGGTGACTCAGTGTTGAAGGCATCAGTAGCTATTTGTCTATGCCAACACCTCATGCGAAGCCTGCCACTATGAGCATTCTTGAGAGAGCGTGGATGTGTGTGAGATATTCTCCTACATAGACAATCACAAGGCATTTTCCCCCAACCCCATCTGCTGACCGAGTCCCTCAGATGTTAGCAATGAATTGAGATGAAAGATTTTAATCCCTGAGTGGCATCTCTTCATCTTACACCTCAGCATCTTCAAGTCATACATCTGCAACCACTGCCAGCTTACTGGGTCTTGCCTTGATTGTGGGCAATATTTATAACAGATGTGTCTAATGGAGATAAAACAGATTTCTTTTTTCTGCCGAGTGGTCAAGGAACATTAATATTGCCTGTAGCTCCTTCTCCTTTCCAGTAAATGGAAATAGCAAGAACTCAGTTTAGCCTTTCTACACAATTAGCAAATTCCTAAATTATATCAAGTAAACGTTAATTTTTCAAGGCTGGCTTTGACAAAGTGCTAACATATATAGATATTGCAGAAGGGATTAGACTTTGGAGCATAATTTGTTAATAATTGTTATCAGCTTTTTTCTCTTTGTAGTTCAATGGCTTTTATGGATCTAATGGAACATGAACTTGCATAGTTGATTCCACCCCATGGTACCTGAAGCAGAAGTCTCTACATCCTACTTTTATAATCTATATTTTTGGACTTCCTGGCCCCTCTCCCCTGGAAAACATATTTTGTATCCTATCAGATCAACTCTTTAAAAGAAAATTCTTTCTTTGCATATTCACAAGGAAGAGACTCTTCTGACTTTCTTTAGTTTTCGATAGCTTAGCAGAGTGGCTGAGACATGGGAGAAGATAAATTCCTTATCAGAAGGAGGGTACAGATTCCAGAAAATACCCATTTAATATGGTTGGTCATATAGTCAGCCAGATATTTAGACTGGAATTGGCATATTTATCAATCTGTCGAGCCCTCCCAAGGACCTGGGAGAGGCAGATGTTGTTTTATGGTGCAGGATGTAAGTTGTTCCAAGTAAAGCTGTCCATTGCAATTGACTGATGCTGACTTAGTCAATACCGTTTCGAGTGGTACTCCAGATATTTTGGGATTGCACCCAAGGCACCAATGACTATTGGTACTATCATTATTTTTTCCCAAATTTGTTTTTTT
>NW_015387738.1:253293-264548 GCF_001527695.2 Protobothrops mucrosquamatus | reverse complement strand
CCTCCCAAGGACCTGGGAGAGGCAGATGTTGTTTTATGGTGCAGGATGTAAGTTGTTCCAAGTAAAGCTGTCCATTGCAATTGACTGATGCTGACTTAGTCAATACCGTTTCGAGTGGTACTCCAGATATTTTGGGATTGCACCCAAGGCACCAATGACTATTGGTACTATCATTATTTTTTCCCAAATTTGTTTTTTTTTTCCTGTATGCAGGTCTTGTAGTTTATGATTTTCTTCACTTCTTTCTCTTCTCTTCTGCCATCTCCTAGATATTGCAGTGTTTACTATCCAGACTTTTTTTGTCTTTTTTACCGACAGTTGTTAAGTCTGGGGTGTTATGTGGCAAATGCTTATTTGTCTGAATTCTAAAGTCCCAGACATTTTAGCTTTTTCATTTTTTATTACTTTGCCTATTTTGTGATCCTACCCAATCTTGCTTGCAGATAAATGGCATTTCTTACAAATATTCGACTGCACCATTGTTGCTACTTTGTCATGCTGTAGTTTGCAATCTGTCTGTATGATTATCTTGCAACAGCGAACTAGGTGGTCTACTGTTTCTTCAGCTTCTTTGCAGAGACCGCTCAAACAATTTGTTATAATCAGCATCACTACTTTACTCATCACCTGTAGCTCCAGATAACTTATATACAAGTTAAAAAGCACCATTCCAAAGATTATCCTTTGAAGACCCACACAAATCTCCCCAGTGTGAGAAATGTTCATTTATTCCAATTCTTTTTTTTCCTTTTTTTTCCTATTAGAGGGCTTTCCCTTTATCCCATGACAGCTGAATTCAGGAGATGTTAGCAGAGATATTGTCAAAGGCTTTTTGAAAGTCAAAACATGCAATATTTATTGGGGCAACTTGTCTGTGTGGTTGCAGACACCCTCAAACGGTCATGAGAAAAGACCTACTTTTTCAATACCGTTTTGGTTCTTTTTCTACGACGTTTATATTTTAGGAATTTATTTCTCCTTTAATAATACTTTTGACCATTTCTGCTAGAACAGATATTAAGTTAATTAACCTATAGTTTTGTTTTTTACTCATTGATTCTTTTTTTAAAAAAGTGGCACCATCCAGTATTTTCTTCCAGTGCCAAGGAGCAGCTGATAAACAGAAGATGCATATTTTCGGAGAAATAAATTGCTAACTTATGTTTAAGAATTATTTAAGACTTCTTGAGTAGATACCATCTTAATCCAGGGATTTATTTAGCTTTAGTTTCTCGTTTTGCTTTTAACTCTTGTTACTCCTATTTGTCTCAGTTCATCAGATATTCCCCCTGAAATAGCCAGCTTAGGTACAGATATCTGTCTTATGTCTTTAACAGTGAAGACGGAAGCAAATAATTCATCCAGCTTTTCTACTATCTTCTTCTTCTTCTTTTAGGAGACATTTAATGGTCTTGTCATCTAACAGCCCAATGACTTCTGGGGTCTGTTTCCTATTCCAAATATATTTGAAAAATGCTTTATTACTTGCCTAAATGATCTTTCTCATGTGCTCCTGAAAGTGCTTTTTATTTTTTATCACTTGCTTTCATTTCCGTTGATAGAGTTCCTGTATGTTCTTATCTGGGCTTTTTTTTTTTTTAATGACAGGCTTGACCTTGTTTGTTAACTGCATTTGGTGATCCCTTTGTTTTTGTATTCTTTCCACCTGAGGGTCTAATATTGTAGTTTTGAATTATTTCCAAGTATTTTGGAGTGAACTGGTTCCTCTTGTTTCTCCCTTTTAATTACTTTAGGTTTTGGAAATGGTTCTTCTGAGGTTAAATGTCATTTTATCCATTGGGACATTGTTTCAGAGGTATTTCCTTCCCTAAATAGAAGAAAAGAATAACCACGGATCATGGGATGGAATGTAAAGAGACAGAGTGCATTCCAGAGGAGTAAGAGACAATTCTTATTGGTCAGATAGTTTGTGTGACAGAAAGAGGGTGAAAACAAACCCTCCCTAATAGTTGCCAGAGTATATGCTGGTGTAAGTAGTAGGCTGCTTCAGTTTGGCAAGGTTCTATCTATAAATGTGAAACAATAAAGCTTGGTTTTTGGATTCCTTCATTGTGCGAGGAATCCTTATGCAGTAAAGGACAATGACTGAAGTCTTCCTTCCACCAGGGAAATCTTATAATTTAATACATGGCCTCTTTCAGGATCACAGCAACATAGTATTTTTAGGCATCCACAAGGATCCAAGCAGAACCGAGTGCCATAGCCTGATCACAAATGGTGGTTATAGTGCAGCCAGGTATTTTTCCATAATGTTCCTATTTTCAGGTTATTGTGAAAATTAACAGATGGACTAGACTTAAATCATCTGATGCTGGCCTTAATACTGCTTCCCCACTTTAGTAGGCAAGTCCTGAGAGCAACACTGGCTAAAGAGAGGTCAATTGGAAGTCATTTTGTCCAGGTAGAGCTTAAACCTGGAATCCTTCATGGCTGCTTTATATAGGGCTCTATTCACACCACACATTTTCAAATAAGAATTGGGTCTCTTCATGATGCCCATGCTTTGCTGAAATGCAGAAAAAAAACTAGCTGCCCCTGAAAACCACACAGAAACTTTAACTGGTCCAGAAGCAGTAGCACCCACAGTAATGGGGCTCCCTAGGTTTGCTCATGTAACTTATGTAGCGTATGTTGCAGTAATCCAAATGGGAGGTCATCAAGGCGTGAATGTCTATGAGTAAAGTCTCCAGACCCAGGAAAGGGCACAATTGGGTATACACTAGACCAGAGGTCCCCAACACCTGGTCCACAACTTGGTGGTGGCCTGTGGCCTGTTGGGAACTGAGCTGCGCAAACGGCGGGAGAACATGTGAGTGTGCGAAGCTGCATTTACGTGAGCATGTGTGCAACCATCCCCTCTCCCTGCCCCCACCACTGCCACCAGGGTGCAGAGGTGGAAATGTTGGGGACCGTTGCACTAGGCAAAACTGTGCACAGCCCTTCCAATCCCCTGCCATCTGCTCCTTGAGCAGGAGCTACAAGTCCAAGAGGACCCTAGACCAGTTCTGTCTGGGGAAATATCATCCCATCCAGAATAAAAAATGAAGTATCATATAAGCCTAGGGGGGAGGGCAAAAACTCTTAGACACTTCATCTTGCCAGGGTTGAATTGATGGTGGTTCCTTCCCCATCCAGACCCTTGCATAAACTCAAATGCACAGCTGCTAAGTGAAATAACAGTTTGTTTATTGACCGTTTGAAGTTACAAAGACACTGAAAAAAATGACTTATGACTACTTTTCACACTTAAGCATTGCGGCACCCCATGGTCATGTGATCAAAATTCAGACGCTTGGCAAGGGACTCATATTTATGACAATTGCATTGTCCCAGGGTCATGTGATAATTTTTTGAGACCTTCTGACAAGCAAGTCAATGGGCAAACCAGATTCATTTAACAAATGTGTTACTAATTTAACAAACTGCAATGATTCACTTAACAAATGTAGCGAGAAAGGTCATAAAATGGGGCAAAATTCACTTAACAAATGTCTCACTTAGCAATAGAAATTTTGGGCTCAGTTGCGGTCATAAGTCAAGGACTATCTGTACTTCCTTGCTTCTATGTGCTTTGGGGGCTTTGATTGTGGTAGTGCTCCCTAAGTGATCCTTGCACTTAGGGAACACTATATAGCTATATCTATATCTATGACCAAGTCCAGCTTTCCTTTTCCTAACTTGGTATAGGAAATCTTCCTTATCTGGTTGGTTTTGGGTTGTAATATGACTTGGTTCCTCCCATGACTACTCTCTCTCTCCCCCCCCCTTCTTTTTTTGCTCCTTTGCTGGCATATTTTTTCTATTCTGATGGCAGATTGTGGAAGCAGCTGACTGTGGTTTTGGTTGGAAGAAAGCAATTTAATTGGCAGAAGTGGTTGGAGCTGTCTTGAGTGCTTATATAAGCAGAGTTTATATATTATATTAACAAGTTTTTTTTTAAGTGCTTTATCTTAACCCGCTCAAACCATTGAATTTGTTAATTGAGATTTCATTTTTAAATTAATTTAGTAGACAGGCCCCTTTGTAAAAAAAAAAGAAAACTTAAAGTCTAGCAATAATCTCTAAGAAAACAGCTTAACAACTTCCAAGTTTGGGTATGGAGAAGAACTATGAGAGTCTTACTTATAGGATAGTCGGTGTCCCATCTCCACTACCTCAGACTCATTATAATAAGACTTCTACATTCTCTCTTCTTCCCTTTCTCGGTACCTCCACTCCCTTTCCGTCCTTTGGGTCTTGACAGGTTTAACACACTTGGCTAACATACAAAGTCTAATATGGTAGACAAGTTTTCCAAACACTTAAATTTCTGTAAGACACACAAACCATCAAGAGCAGTTAAGCATCTGTGTCTTGCCTTAGGACACATTTTTTGCTTCAGACATTTCATATTGACTATTTACTAAATGACCTTCCTTGAATGATAAATGTTGTTTTGATTTGTTAAATTAATGTCATATATGATTATACAACATTAATCAAATAAATAGCTGAACGAACAGGGAATAATTTTGTACATGATTATGCTATGGAATTTCTGTACAATGCAGCTTTTTTTATATAATGCTCCTCTGAAATTAATTAGTTATACAGCATGTGGTTATTTTCTTGTGATTAAATGAGAATGTTTAAAAGACGTATTTCTTGTGTTACATTCTCTGCATTAAATATCTAACATCAAGCTGTCTTATAAAGCTAAGCTACATGATTTCCTGGCCAGTTTGTGCAAGAACAGAATAATATGGGAGTCTTCCATGCCCTTGAACAAATCTCTGTTGTCTCACCCATATATCTGTCAACTATAACTTCATATCCCTACATCTGTTCTGCTGCCTAAGATTTTAATGCTAAATTATGAGCAACAAATCAATGCAGCTTGATTTATTGTTACAGTGTAGAGAATTGATGAAATTAGTCTATTGTCAGCTGAGTATAATATTAAAATGAAAGTGAAAAGTAAGACCAACTACAATTCTGAGAAATAAGCAACAGATACCATGACTTGAAGCTGGCTTACTTTCCTAAAAGTATTAACTTCAACTAACCACTATTAGCCAGGCTCAGATTAAAAAAAAATTGCCACTACTTGAAGATTGAAAACTAATACAGGCAGTCCTCGACTTATGACCACAACTGAACCCAAAATTTCCATTGCTAAGCAAGGCAGTTGTTAAGTGAGTTTTGCCCCCATTTTATAACCTTGTTTTTGCCACAACTGCAGTTGTTAACTGAATTACAAGGTTGTGAAGTGAATCTGGCTTCAGGTTACAAATGGTGATCCCATGACTCTGGGATAAAGCAACTGTCATAAATACATGCCAGTTGTCAAATGCCCGAATTTTGATTGTGTGACCATGGAGAAGCTGCAATGGTCATGTGGAAAATGGTTACAAGTTACTTTTTCCAGTGCCATTGTAAATTCAAATGGTCACTAAATGAATCATTTTATGTTGAGGACTACCTGTACTTGAAGCCAGAAGGTAAGAAAAAAGGTGAATATCTGGTTAATATAGCCTACCTTAACATGATCTTAGTGAATATCTTGCTATCATCTTCCCAGCTGAATATTTTTCTACTTTAGTAGTAGCATTAAAAAAAGCTACCAGTTTCTTGATTGTTAAATTGGCAGTCTTAAGAACACATTATGAGGTTGTGGTGCAGTTTCCATCCGCTATTGGCTTGTATGCAATGTTGTGATGTATGTTTGAAAGGATGAAGCTTACAGCTTAATGTCACAATGCACAGTTCAGCATCTTGACATCATTCTGACTAGGCCTTGATGCATAGCTGTAGCCGTAGCAGTAGCAATAGCATTTAGATTTATATTCCACTTCCTAGTGCTTTACATCCCTCTCTAAGTAGCTTACAAAATTAGCATATTGCTCCCAACAATCTGGGTCCTCATTTTACTTACCTCAGAAAAGTAGAAGGCTGAGTCAACCTTGAACTGGTCAGGATTGAACTGCTGGCAGCCAGCAGAGTTAGCCTGTAATACTAACCACTGTGCCACCATGGCATATGGTTTAGCTAAACTTATTGGATCATCTGGTTTATCTTAACCAAAATAACTGTGTTTTATTTCATTTATATTTATATGATGAAACATATTCATACCCTGATATTGCCCTGGAATCTAACTGAATCCAATGCAAATTGGGAATATTTTAATTTATTTTTTTCTTTTGTCAATAAACATCTGCATTTCAAAACCATTTGCCTAAACTGACCAAACATTTTCAATGTTTTGCTAATCCTAGTTTTAGAACATCAGTATTTCTATTCTGTTAGATGTATTGTTTTAACAATTTCAGAAGTCATGTAATAGCCCTTGGAGTTACATTCAGATTTTTATACACTCTAAGTATTAGATATACTGTAAAGAGGAAAGCTGGCTTCCTTTGGTGATAATTCCTATAGAAGAACAGCTTATAATTCTATCAACACTAAATCTTTGGTGCAATCCATTTTATATCCTATGGGAGAATAGATCCCAATGCATTTTAGTGGAATTTGCTCCTGAACAAATGTATAATCATAACCCTCATGTGTTGGAATTTAGATTGCTTTTCCTTTTGACATTTAAACCACATCTGCACTAAAAATGAAGACAGAAGTCCACCAAAAGACAGATTTATTTTCAGTTAAAACACTTGCTTCATTAAAACCACATGTCAGTAAGTAGCACATAAGCAAACATATGAGTTTAGGCTAAGGCATATGGTGTAAAAGCTGTGCTGACCATTGCATTTTATTTTTAAAATAATATAAGCTGTTAACAATCACAGTATAGTCATAGATTGACTACAGCAAGAGTTTTGGGTGTGAATGGAAGAGTTCTCTGATATACCAAAAACAAAACTCATTATGGAATATGTTTAAATGGATTCCTCGTTTGGGAGATGTTTTTCTCTTCCAAACCAAGAGGTATTTCCAATGCAACTAGGAAGCACAGCTTTTTGAATAGCAGAGATTTGTCATTAAATGCTCGCTTTTATTCTTTCCAACACAGTGAAATATTGGAAATAAATTATATATAGTATAGTGGGAGAAGCTGGAAAAAGAACTAGATAAGGCCAAGTTCTGCTGCAAAAAAAACATCCTTACCAAAACCCTCCAATGTCCCTTTGGGCCATAGCTCAGAATGCTGCTGACTATAGAGTGTGTTACCAAAGTCTTACCAAAACATAGCTTAAGTCCACCCCCCAAAAAAAATAAAAAATTGGAACATATGCATAAGCACATAATTCACATAGGTATAATAGCAATAGCAATAGAGACTTCTATATCGTTTCACAGTGTTTAATAGCACTCTCTAAGTGGTTTACAGAGTCATCATATTTCCCCCAACAATCTGGGGTCCTCATTTCCCTTCCAACTTTATTATTATTATAATTAATTAAACTTTGAGTTGGTCAGGATCGAACTCCTGGCAGTGGGCAGAATTAGGCTGCAGTACTGCATTCTAACCACTGCTCCACTCGCTGAGAAAGCACAGCATAATCAGACTTGCAAGATTCCATTATTATAGCCACCCTCAGTAAAAATAGTTGTAGCCTTCATGTGGAGTTGATTCTTGGTCTGGTTTTCCTGGTGGGCTGACAGAGGTCACCACCCTCGTTCATATGACCCAGAGTAGAATGTCTGCAACCTGTACTGTGTTTCCCAGGTATTCATATATATACAAACATGCCGAGACATAGAACAAGGAAAAAACAGACTGAATGTGTCATTTTGTTGTGCAGAATATATAGATGCCTTGTGTGGCTAGTTTTGGTATTGGGATTGGAGAAATTCCAGATGTCATGATTTGAATGCTTCCCCTAACTTTTAAAATGCACTTTGGCTAGAGTTTTTCAAAATATTTGAGCTTTCAGCTATAGGTGAAAAAAATTGTGTGAACCCATGGAACACAATTTTTAATAACTGTATCCCAGGTTATAATAGGTAAGGCTTACAAAGAATTCTACTTATAGATTTAACAACAGTAAATATAAAACAAATTAAAAATCAGTGTACAGCTACAATCTGTCTGTACAACATGTGTCACATCCCATTTTTTTTATCCAGAAGGCATGGCAGGGGAGGGGGGAGTCCAAAATTGTAATTTGGTTAGCTTTACCCATTGGAGTTACTGGTGAGATCCCAAACAGTGAATCTGGAGTGTGTGGAGTTCTGTCTTTGGAGATCTGACACTGAATTTACTGTTTTTATTTATTTATTTATTTATTTATTACATTTATACCCCGCCCTTCTCCTGGTGGACTCAGGGCGGCTTACAGCCAGTTTAAAACAAAACAATCAATACAATATACAAAATTTAAAATGTAATTAAAAAGAAATATTAATATGGGCCTTTTCTTCCTTTTTTTTAAAAGTTATTTAAAAACCAAATTTAAAATACCCCTTAGGCCAGTCCTGCCAGCTGAAATAGCCATGTCTTGAGGGCGCGGCGGAAGGACCCCTCTAGGCCTTAGTGGGCCTACTCTGGGGGTAGTTCGTTCCAGAGGGTGGGGGCTCCAACAGAGAAGGCTCTCCCCCTGGGGGTCGCCAACCGACACTGTCTGGTTGACGGCACCCTGAGGAGACCCTCTCTGTGGGAGCGTATTGGCCGGTGAGAGGTGATCTGTGGCAGAAGGCGGTCTCGGAGGTAACCAGGTTTTTGCCATTGGTGTCTCATTTTTCCCCCAGATTTTTTTTTTTTTTTGCAACTTTTTTGTCAGATTTTTTGCTCATGGTATATTGGTGACCCTGTAAAAAGAGTTAATCTTTGTGGGCTAGGCTTCCTACCTGAATAAGTCAATTAGAAGGAGGGCTATCTGAAGTGTGGCTTTTAAGGACTTTTTGAAAATGGCTCTTTTAAAACAAGACTTTTTAAGATTCCTCTTAAAAATGTGTTCATTCCTCTGCTTCCTTCTGATGACATTATGAAAACAAGTACAAGTAGTTAGAATACCAATTGAGTTGAGCTACACATGGAAATTGAATTAGGAACTTGACATAGCATCTATATCACATTTCTATAATCATCTATTGATTATAGAATGTATTATGAATGTTACATGAATGTAAATTCCTCTGAGCTCTACTTTGTACTAATGTTGTTTGGCTGACTTAGAACATAGTGTTTAATTCCAATAGCATTCACAATAGATGTTTTTGAACTGATAGGCACATTTTAAAGTTTACGAAAATATTATGAGCTTACTGCCAAGATTCTATGATAGTGTGAGTTTACTTCCCATCCTTCTTTTAATTTTCCAGGGTGTTACATTATTTGGATCTCTTTTTATCTTTTTTTTTTTTTGACAGACTTCCAAATAAAGCACTGGGCTTCAACAGATGCTTTTATTTTTTTTAAAAGAATGATTTATGTGGCACATGGGGCATGGTTAAAATTAAAGATAATATATAAAGTGGCTGTCACTTTATTTTTTCAGCCCCATTTATTCATAGCTTTCAACTAAATTCCATTGGAAGCCAGCGTATGTAGCGAAATGCTGCTGCAACAAAGGCAAATTCTGTGATATTCTCATTTGCACAGGGATTAATATTTTATCTCATTTCTTTAGATGTTTCACGATGTGTGGCGGAGAGGAAATATACCCAAGAACAAGCACGCAAGGAGTTCCAGCAAGTATTCATCCCGGAATGCAACGATGATGGCACTTACAGCCAGGTTGATTGCAACAATTCTTGATTATTCCTTTGACCCATTTCTTGCTCTAGCATCTGATTAACAATCTCATTTTCTTTTTCTGACTTGGAGTTACCACTGATTGGTTCTAAAGTAGAATAGAACAGAACAGAATTGAATAGAGCTGGAAGAGACCTTGGAGGTCTTTTAGTCCAGCCCACTGCTCATGCAGAAGAACCTATGCCATTTCAGAAAAGTGACTGTCTAGTCTCTTCTTAAAAACCTCCAGTGATGGAGCACCCTTGATTTCTGAAGGCAAGCTGTTCCACTGGTCAATTGTCCTCACTGCTAGGAAGTTTCTCCTTAATTCCAGGTTGCTTTTCTCTTTGGTCAGTTTCCAACCATTGTTCCTTGTCTTGCCTTCTGGTGCTTTGGAGAATAATTTGACCCCCTCTTCTTTGTGACATCCCCTCAAATACTGCTATCATGTCACCCTGTGTGCTCTGTGTTGTTTCTGAAGTAAAAACAGCTCATAAGAAGATATCTAACTGTTAAATTCCTGAATTCCTAAGTTCTGAAGGATGTTAAGATGAAGATCTCATACTACTTCCAGCAGTATTGTGAAAATGTGTCCTGTTTCCTGTAAACTCAGCCAGATATATATACAATGATATCCATTGTTGTGTTAGTACTTTTCTGCTATTTCTGATTGTCTCCTCCTTTCCTCCACCCAGTAAAATCTTGCTTGTTCTCAAAAAACATTTTGGAAGTTTGAGGACTCTCCAGAAAAACTTGTGAGGAAGCATAGAAATCTGGAGATTCCATTACACTGTGGATGGAAGAAATTCTACTAATGAAAAATGTTATGAGATTCTATTGAAAGTTGGGTTACTATCTGTTGAATTACTTACTTAATTTAGCTAAAAGTGAATGCTTATTAAGAAGCACAGGTATATTACTTATAGCATTTTACAGCATAAACTGTGGAGTCCTTGGTATTCTCTGAGCTTGGTTGTTTACCTACAGATTTTCACTATCCAACATCATCAATGCTAGTGGCTGTGAAGTTATGTACAGTAGCTTGCTCTGACAGTATTGGTGGGAGTGTAGTTTTCTCCTTGCCAATTCCTTGAGTAGGGTATTGTTTTCTGCTTGATTTGTTTGGCTGGTATTAATCCCTGCTTATCTGAGTGTAGGATCCCTAATTAAGGAGCTTTCATTGTATCTTCTGACTGCTAGTTGGTGTTTGTGGATGCATCCTGTTAGTCTTCTGCCAGTCTGTACATATAGTAGCTGTTACAGTCCTTACACCATATGTTATAGATGACTCCTATTTTTTTCTTCTTGGGTTACTGGGTCTTTTAAGATGTTTTGGAAGGCTTTATTTTGTTTGTATGCTACAATGATGCTGTGTGATTGTAATTGTTAGTTGTTTTTGAGATGTTTTTGATGTATGACAATGTTATCCTTTTCATAGTTTGTGTTGGTTGTGCTGTGGTGGGTTGAGTGGTCAGGCACTTTTTAATAATACATTTTGTTGGAAGATGTTAAATAGATGGTCGCTTTCCTTTTGTGTTGTGTTGTGGTGTTCTGTTCTGTG
>NW_015387738.1:178293-250793 GCF_001527695.2 Protobothrops mucrosquamatus | reverse complement strand
GTCTCTTCTTAAAAACTTCCAGTGTTGGAGCATTCACCACTTTTGGAGGCAGGTTGTTCCACTAGTTAATTGTTCTAATTGTCAGGAAGTTTCTCCTTAGTTCTAGGTTGCTTCTCTCCTTGATTAGTTTCCATCCGTTGCTTCTTGTCCTGCCTTCAGGCACTTTGGAAAATAACTTGACTCCCTCTTCTTTGTGGCAGCCCCTGAGATATTGGAACACTGCTATCATGTCGCCCCTCGTCCTTCTCTTCATTAAACTAGACATACCCAATTCCAGCAACCGTTCCTTATATGTTTTAGCCTCCAGTCCCCTATAATATCATTTTATTTTTCCATCCATGCAAATTAGAAGGAAGAAAAAAATGACTGAATAAGCTGTCACTGAATATCCACTGAAGATATTATTAGTGATTCCACAATCAGATCACAGGGTTCAGCTTTTGTCTATTCTCATTCAAGCCTCAAGCTACATCCATTTAATATAATCCATTAAAAACAAATGGCCCTATTGCTTTTTGATATAATCTGGCTTTTGCAAAACTATGGAAAGGATGGTTCAGTTTTTTCACAGGTTCAGTGCCACAATATAGGTACTAACCTGAAAAAAATCAACAATATCTCTCAAGAAAATGTGAGCTATCAAAATATTTTCTGTGAGTTTCAAATACTTGGCATTTTTTCCACAGGTTCAGTGCCACAGTTACACAGGCTACTGTTGGTGTGTCACCCCTAATGGAGCAGGTTAGTCGCCATGTCGACATCGTGTATTTTGAGGTGCAACGGGTCCATTGATATATACGTAATGACACCGTCTTCGACAAGAAGGAAAAAGAATGAGAGATAGTGTCCCCAGAAGTTTGAACCGGGAAAATACTGAATACCTGCAGCTGAGGGTCTTAAGGAGTCGTTCTCACGGACCGACTCCTTAAGACCCTATTGAAGTCCACAAGTCATAAAAGGGCCAAGTTTGATACACTGAATCAAAGTATCCACATACAGAAAATAACCTGCCAAATTAAGTATTTGTTTATTATTGTACCTTTCTATCCAATTGGTTCTGCAAACAACAAATAAAACATAGAATACAAAAAGAGATAATCATTCAAAAGTGTACTTAACAATTAACAATTAAGAAGTAAAAGATTGTCTTCTGTTAAGTGAGGGCTGAATGCATTTTCCATCTTGGGAGCAATGTAGGTGATTGTCAGGTAAATGAATCTCTAATCATAGGAAGGGAAGGGAAGAGGGAGAAAGAGAGAGAGAGCCAGCCAGCTAGTCAGTTTGGTATAGCAGACGAAGCTCAGACTAGAAACCGTGAAACCATGAATTCTAGTCCCACCTTAGGCATGAAGCCAGCTGGATGACCTTGGGCGGGTCACTCTCTCTCTCAGCCCTAGCAAAGAGGCAAGGGCAAACCACTTCCAGAAAAACTGTGCCAAGAAAAGAGATTGGGCTAGTCCAGGCAGTCACAGGAATCAACAATGACCAAAAAGTGGGTCTTTGTGTCCACGCACACAAACATATTAAAAAAAGAAATCAGGAGGGCCTCCTCTGCAGATCATATTGCCCAAGTAGATTTGTAAGAGGTGAACTTTCAGATAGCCAGCCCCTAAGCCATTTGGTGTTCTGAAAGTGCACCCATATGCCTGGTAAATTTCCAGCCAATTGGATGATCTCCAATTCTAATTTTATGTGTTCCCTGCATTGTGCCACTGATTAGCAACCTAGCCATCCCATTTTACGCTAGTTGCAACATCTGGATACTTTTCAAAAGTAGACCCAAGCAGAGAACTTGCAACGGTCTAATTTATATTTTGGCTATTGAGCCTCACAGAGCATTATATTTATGGCATTTTCTTCTTGGTTTCTCTGAGGTTTGGTTTCCTATCATTTTAGTGGAGCCATGAACTTTATGTCACAGAGTAATAGATAAGTGTACTTTAAACAATAAACCAATTTCCTGCTGACCTTATTTTAAGAAGTATAATTTAATAAATCTTCAGTGCAAAATTCAAATGACCTGAGTATGACATTCAGGCTGCAATTCTATACTTGGGATTCTGGCATAAATTTTATTATGGCCAATTATGTGCATTCATAAAGAATGACAGCTGAATTATTCTGGGGAAGAAGTTTGGATATGAAAAGAGGAGTTAGTTTAAATTGAAAATGCCTGTAAAGTTGCAACCTATGTTTTATTGTGACTGTTTTGTAAATGTCTGACTTTTCCAATATTACTGTTTTTAAGTACAAAATTGGCATTTTTGTAAATGCAAAACAAAAAAACAAAACAAAAAAGCCCCAATGACGAGAAAACAGTTTCCAGACAGGATAGTTTTGGATCATTTTGCATTCACGTGGCAATTGTCCATATTTTGGTTTCCTCAAGAGAAAAAGTGTTCCCATTATAGTGTTTCAGTTCTGAAATCCAAAAAGTTTCCTTTACAGATTTGCTCTTTGGAGCTTATGTTACCAGTATTTATAAGGCACTGACTGAACACATTATTATATTTGTCCATCATTGTAGTAGCTTGTGTGGATCACAAACTATTAGTATAAATATCATCTTGTTGGTAAAGAGTAGCAAGCATAATACTAAATAAAAATACATTTCCCAAATAATTTGAAACTTGCACAGTTCATAACTATTCCCATGAGCACAGTTGCTTATAGTATTCTGGAGAATCATTGTAGCCTGCTCATTAGCAAATCAGGGCCTAGATAGTATTGTTGGGAGTGATCCTGAAAATTCAAGCAAAATGTTTATCCTAGGAAATCTTTCGGACTGAAGACTGAGATGATTTTGGTGAGAATTGCATGTTGTATGACCAAATCCCTCTTCTATTTCTTGTTTACTAATTTTATTTGGAATGTTCATACTGTTAACATATAAGATATACTTCAAGAAAAAAAAATTGGTCTTAAAAGATCTACAATGGGAATGCATACACATTCAAATAATTGTCATGTTATATTGAACATCATATCCAGAAATAATAGAATCACATGTCAACTTTGGGGAAAAAAGTCAGAGTAAGTTCCAAACAACAACCTTTAATTCTTGTTCTGAAAGAGTATATATTTCCTTCCTGTTTTAAACACAAATTCAGATTTGCCTCAGTAATAGATACTACTACTAATTGCAGTTTTGTTGTTACTATAATATTTTAAAAAACCTCTATCAGGTGTGAAAAAAATAGTGAGTTGAAAATGTAAAAATGTAAAATACTATTTCCCCCCCCCCCCACCGTTTCTCTCTCTGTGTCTGTCTCTCTGTCTTTCTGTCTCTCTCTCTCTGTGTGTCTCTTTCTAATCTATCCCTATCTCTATCAGGGGTAGTCAACCTTGGCTCTTTTATGACTCGTGATCTTCAACTCCCAGAATTCCTGAGCCAGCTAAGCTGGCTCAGGAATTCTGGGAATTGAAGTCCACGAGTCATAAAAGAGCCAAGGTTGACTACTCCTGCTATATATCAATTATATATTGATAGATTGTATTTTTATATTGTACAATACTCAAGTCAGTTTGGTTGTCCTTTAGACATGATTCTTGGACAAGTGACCATAGCTGGCCCATCTGCAGGCTTGGCCCTGTGCATCCTATCTTGTTAAAACAGCAGAATATTTGGATAAGTAAAACAGGGCTATATTCAGAGAGGGCCATGGAAGAAAGCAGCGTAGTATTCTTCATGGAGAAACAAAAATCTTTAGATGTGTTTGTTTTTTCATTAGTATTTTTGATGCAAATTATGGAGCAAATCACAAAGCAAGTCTTCAAGCACACAGTCATGACTATCAGATATAAGCCCACAATCTATAAAATACATATCATGCAGCCACCATCTCAGTGTTTGCTATGTTCTTCATCTGAATCATAATTGTCCCAACTCAAATGGTGAAGGAATGTTGTTGTTTTTCTCTTAGCTTATTTGTTTTCAAAAGTCTTTCAGGTATAAAGGTGGAATTAATCATTCCAAACAACGGAGCATATAACTTTATCTAATCAAATATGGTGGGAAGCCTTAACAACATTATACCATGATATACCATTTTATATCAGATCAGGCCACTCCCAGTTAAACAATAATAAGAACTTTAACACTAAATCCTGCACTTACCCCCTCTGGTCCCCCAGATATCTCTATGGATCTTCTCTTTTCTTCTCCGTTTCCCCCCAAAAAAGTAGCTGATGTATTAATAAAACCATCCCTGTTCACAATCATCTAGTATTAAAAGATCTATTACCGATAGAGAAAGCGATCTGGAGGAAAGTAAGAAAAATGATCTCATTCACTAATTCTTAGTTACAATGTTTTTAAAGAAAGCAGTTGAAGGAGAGAAATCAATAAATTAAGAGTTTCCCACTGAGCTGGTGGAGTAATCTTGTTCCATCTTTTTCTCTTGTGTAGCCTGATGGAATGGCTGATGCCAAGTGGCACTTGATGGAGAGAGGAATATGGCTTCTCAATATAGTTGATGGCAGCTGTATTTCCTTCAGGAAACAGTTCCCTTCAATTTGGGTTTTTGGTTTGGTTTGGGGAAAGAAATTGCCTTGGTTATCCTAATAAATCCCTTGCCCATAGTAATCCCTTTGATGTGTCAATAAAATGATTTCCAGATCTTAAGGATTCCCCCCCCCCCCCAAAGGCAATAAATGGAAGCTCTAACAGCAGCAGGCAATCCTCCCCAACCAAATACGTTCCATTAAATTCAGCATATTTTACAAGATTTTTTTTTGAATGCACATATGAACATGATGTAGCCAAAGTTCAGTGTGCATTGGGAAGAATTTTGACCATTGGAGATTACTCGGAACATGGTATTTTTGCAGAAAGTTCAGTGTAACTGGAGCTAATGGTAACTTGTACCAACCACAAGTTGTACAATTTCTGATAAGCAAAAAGCTAAAATTATTTTATTTTATGAAACAGGATCTTGTGACCTGTGTCTTTTGGATCACATATTTCACATAAAGAGGGAACTTTCACAAGTTGAAATTTCATATATGTTAGGACTGTGTTTTTAGCAGGCAAGTATTTATTTAGATGGAAGTGTGTACATATTAAATTGCTATACTTTTGTGTTTCTTGCAGTCTTTTGGACCATGAGTGATTTTTGTTTTTGTTATATATATATATATATATATTCAAAATAAACAAATAAACGTGAACACCAGGGAAAATCTTTAAACTACAAAAGTTTAATACAAACGCCAAGCTTTCGTCAGCAACTGCTAATATCATCAGGGCTTAAATATATATAAATAAGCGCTTATTTAAAAGCTTAAATATTTCCAGCCTAAGTTTATCACAAGATAAATTAACCACTTAATTTGGATTTTCTTTTTTAATTATTGGGCGCTGGCAATACCCCTATCTATTACGACTGTCTGGCCAGTCACTGTTTGATGGTCCAATTGAATCTTCAATAGATTTATTCAGGTTATACCCATTAGGCTACCCACCATATTCTATAACTAATCCAAATCTCTTTGATCCAAGCTTCCAGTCAGTAGTCTATTCATTGACTGACATCTCTGATAATTTGTTATCTGACTGTATGCTGACAGTAGTGTATTATTATTTTTTTTGTCAATAGCATTTCAGTTTTGATGGCCACTATGTTTCAACTTCTTCCAGGCAAAGTCATTTAGATAAATGTCTACGGAGGTTCTCAGTCATCCAGGTCATGGTTGTTCCAAAAGTGCTTTTTTTCAAACCACAACTGGACTTCCTTGAATTTTCTTGAAGACATTTCACTTCTCATCCAAGAAGCTTCTTCAGTTCTAACTAACTGGTGGGGAATGGAAAGGAGTGATACTCTTTCTGGTCAGCCAGTCGTTAACTCTCTGTCATTGAAACCATCTGGGGCTATAATGAGAATATAAATTCTTTCCATTCCCAACCAGTTGATTAGAACTGAAGAAGCTTCTTGGATGAGAAGTGAAATGTCTTCAAGAAAAATATAAAAAGTCCAGTTGCCATTTGAAAGAAGCAGTTTTTGAGACATTTAGCTAAAGGGAGTGGAATGCACACTTGGTTGAGAAGTTTTTGTTTATCCTTATTTTAAAATAGGTCAGGTGTTAGCTTAAACCCATTTATATACTTTCCTCTCTTATGTACTCTCCATTGAAGTATAATCCGATAAAAAGCATTAAACTATGTTGTAACTCATAATAGTGAGGCAGACACCTCCATGCACCATTAGTCTGTTATTGTGAGAGCACTGGACAACTTGAGAGGTACAGTGTAAAGCAGATCGGCTTCATCGGCTGCATAAAGTTAAATGTTCCCATCCTCCACAAACTGTTTGTTGAAATGCACCAGATGCAACCCAGACATTTTTACTACTCCCCAAGTCAAGAGATCAAAATTTAGGGAGCTAAAAGAAATTCCAGAAATATTGAACCTTTGGGAAAGGAACTTTTGAAACAGGTGTTCAATTATCGCTGAAAGGTATTGTTCACTAAGTTTTCCCTGCAATTTTTTTTTTTTACAATATCTTAAAATACAATACACATGCAGTATCTCTTGTTTTCTTCTGTAAAAGTTTCCTATGAGTCAAGCACTATAAATCCCAGAGATATAGAATAAGTTTATGGAATGATACATTATGAAATAAAAGACCTATGAAAAGCCTTATTCTTCTCTCCTCCACATTAATAAATGCCTAAGCAGTGATTCTCCTGCTCCCTTTGAATTTTGGTAACACAACTAATTCCTTTCAATGTTTTTTTTTATCTTACAATGTTTTTGCTTTACTTTTAAGGGTCTCTAAATGAGAAGCTGCCACAGCGTGAAGGCACAGGAAAAACAGGTAAATATCATAGTATTTAATATTATAAATTATATATAATCAGCCCCCAGAGGTAGGAAAACTTGTTTTCTTTTATAGAGAGTTCAATATATTTCAGTGGATCCAAAAAAAGCAACTCAGGCTTCTTATTTCATTGCTAAACCTAGTATTAACATCAGGCCCATCACCATTTGTTCCTGGAAAAGTGTGAAACTATCCCTCAATGAAGTATTTAGACTATCTATTTTTTTTCCCTGGATATATCTCAGTATAAAGTGGGAACAAGGAATGGTACATGTTTCATTGATTAAACACATTCTTTTTTTTGGCTGTATCTAGATGAAAAAGAGCATTGACTCCTTTGCATTGCTTAAAATTGGAGAGTGTTAATCTGTAAATAAGTCTGCTATTTGATAGAAATGAATATTTGTAGGTCAAGGTTGAACTGTGAAGTCCTTGGTGTTCTCTGAGCTTGGTGGGGGTTTTTTTTGAAGACATTTCATTACCAAAATAGGTAACATCATTAGTGCACTGATGAGGTTACATAGTTTGGCAATTAAATGTCCATAGGAAAGCCCCCAAGCTCAGAGAGCACCAAGGACTCCACAAATTTGCTATTCCTTGGAGAAACTTGAGGTAGCACTTAGCAGTCATCAATCTAATGAGATAGCCTACTAGTCTGTTAAAGAGTAACTGGCTATAAAGTGTCCAGAGGGATTCAAAGCAACAGCTTAAATCTCAGCCTCCCTGATCCAAAACTAGTGTCACATGACTTTGAGCTGTGTATCCTGCCATTTCAAGCATCTACCTTCATACATTTTTGAAAATAAATTTCCCTGGTAGTAGAGAGAGAACTCATCTCAATGTATTAATTGAAAGTTATATATTTTTAAGAATATTCTAGCTCAGTGGTTCTCAACCTTTTTAATGCCGCGACCCCAACCGGTCGTAAGTCGAGGACTAAACTGGTCATAAGTCGAGGACTAAACCGGTCATAAGTCGAGAACTTAACCGGTCGTAAGTCGAGGACTACCCAATCGGTCGTAAGTCGAGGACTTTCCCTGCCCGGGAGCGCCGCGCATGCATGGTTCCGCCTCCTACGCCGGCTGAGGCGTAGCTGGCAAGCGGCAGAGACGGAGCAGGCCGACCACCAGCTGGCCCAGCCCAAGGCACTCGCCAGAAAAGGGGAAAAAATGGCGGACAAAAAAAATGGCGGACAAAAAAAATGGCAGACAGCCTTGCTTGGCGACCCCCATGAAATGGTCGATCGACCCCAAATGGGGTCCCGATCCACAGGTTGAGAACCACTTTTCTAGCTGGACATTTCCAAGTACAAGCTGGAATGTGCTTCTAACCTATTCCCGATGAAAAGAAGCATGGATAATTATTCATATATAGAATTATAATATGTTTTATTCTTACCCGTTTGGCAAGGTGGGAAAAACTTATTTTCCCTGACCCTAAAATTAGTAATTTTCATTGAACCCCAGGAAGGAAAGTAAGTTCCCACGCTCCAGCATACCTCAAAGATGTTAATATTAGCTATATTATTTCTACTTTTTATACTTGGGACTCAGGGTTGGACTCCAAGGTATACATGCTGTCTTTTTGTTTTGTTTTGTTTTTCCCCCCTCTTTTTTCTCGTCCTTCTCAAATGGAGCAGGCTCACTTTATGAATGTTCTCCAGTCTTCTTGTTAATGTTCTATTGAGATGCAAAGAAAACAAAAGCTTTGTTAGCACTTCTGGGATAGTAGGGGATTTCTAAGCTTCTACATGGATTTATAGGTCTTACAATGTAGGACCGGGGGGGAGGGGGGCAATGGTTGGGCTTGTCAACTGTAAAGTTAACAGGTTTGAGACCTGAGCACCACATGAAGGGGTGAGCTCCAGTTCTCATCCCAGTTCCTGACCACCTAGCAGTTCAAAAGCATGCAAATGCGAGTAGATAAATAGGTATCACTTCAATGGGAAGGTAATAGAATTCCATGCACTTTGGCATATAGTCATGCTGGCCACATAAACACAGAAGCATCTTCAGACAATGGCGGATCCCCCAGCTAAGAAATGGAGATGAGCATTCCCCCCTAGAGTCAGACACAACTGGACAGGGGAAATCTTTATCTTTAATATATTTATTTATTTATTTATTTATTATTTCAATTTATATCCCGCCCTTCTCCCGAAGGACTCAGGGCGGCTCACAACATTATTAAAACAAAGAAAGACCCACACACCCCACCGAATAAAACCAAATTAAAACCAAAATTTTTATGTTGTGATAATTAAAATTTCTAAAAAACCCAGTTTAAAATCCTCCCTAGGCCAGGCCCGCTTGTTGGAAAAGCCATGTCTTGAGGGCGCGGCGGAAAGTAAGGAGATCCGGAATAATCCGGATCTCGGGGGGTAGTTCGTTCCAGAGGGCAGNATGGAGCGCTTTAAAGGTGGTAACTAACACCTTAAAGCGCACCCGGAAGGCCACTGGCAACCAGTGCAGCTCGCGCAGCAGCGGTGTTACATGGGAGTGACGAGTCCCTCCCAACACCGCCCGCGCGGCCGCATTCTGGACCAGTTGAAGCCTCCGGGTGCTCCTCAAAGGGAGCCCCATGTAGAGGGCATTACAGTAGGATAGTAGGACAGTAGGACAGTAGGACAGTAGGACAGAGGGCATTACAGTAGGACAGAGATAGGCAACATGGAACTTTTGTTGACCTTAGCCAATGTGGCTGAGTTGTGAGGGATAATAGGGATTGCTGCGCATGTGCTACCCAATTCTAATTTACGGAATCATGAATATTTCTTCCCCTCCCTCCTAGGGGAAGGAATAAATTAGGTTAGTTTGTATTTTAATGGGAATTTAACTAATTTTGTAGTCCCTGAAATAGCACATGTACAATAATTGGGAAGTTTTCTTTTAGCATTTCCCAATTTTATTTTGCCAATTAAAAATCTAGGTAAAATGTCTATATAACTATGAAACGTATGACTTGGAAGAAATGCTGGCAAAATAATATATCTACAGGTGCATGTTAGTAAAAATGTGCATAGTTACATTAATTAATTTTAGTATTGAATTGGTATTTTTAAAAGTCTTAACAGAAACAGGATGTAATGATGGTTTGGCAAATAAAGTGAGATTGGCTAAATCTATTAAGTTCAATTTCATTCAGTCCTACTCATGTTCCACTCCCAAATCCATTGTCTCTATTTTCTTTTTGTGAAATCTTACAATTCTCACATACCATTCACTTGCAATCAGTGGGATTTGTGTGGTACTTAACCATCCTTAAACTCTTGGCTCCTACCTTCTGGATCATTCTGCATCTTTTTCTAGAATCTGCTCTATTTAAGATTGAACTATAGAGATCTTTTTTATTCAGTCCTCTGATAATGGAGGTTAAATTTCTGACTATGACTTATTATAATAAGTTAAACTGATGGATTATATTCAGAGCCCACTGCTTTTATTAATGTTATCTCTTTACAACTTTTTATGTCTCTGTGCTAAAATCTTTCATATATCTGTCTGGACCAGTTTACTGTACCTTCCAACGTAGCCCATAGATTTATGCTCAAAATTAATGGGGATATACATTCAAGTTTATTTAGCTTCCTTCTCCTTCTCCTTCTCCTTCTCCTTCTCCTTCTCCTTCTCCTTCTCCTTCTCCTTCTCCTCCTCCCCTCCTCCTCCTCCTCCTCCTCTTCCTCCTCCTCCTCCCTTTAATGATTTGCAATGAAGTGTCCAAGCTCAGGAAAGCTAAGTTGTATAATGTCAGTTCAACATTATATAACTATTCTTGATTTATGTTCCTGTAGGAACCGTAGCACCCTCAACCATTTCATATAAAAACAAATATAACTTTTCAACTGAGTAATGTGAGCCTGTGTATATATGCTACTTGAGGGCGATTGCTCTTTCATACAATTGCCAGGCAAATATGTCAGCTCCGAATGTCAGTGTGCTTTTCTGAAGAAACTCAATATAGGTCATAAATTAGATATTTTTAGTAGTACGCGAAGTACTAAATATGCTATGTAGTCTTTAAACTTTGCCTGAGTGTTCAGACAGAGCAGCAGTGAAGAAAGAAATTTTATCATCAGCCTCCAGCTACACACTGTGTTTGAGACACGGGGGAACAAAAGCAGGTGTGAAGCTGAATGTTTTCTAGAGCAAGGTTCTGCTTGTATGTTGGTTGTTGCTGAGGCCAGACAGTTGCCACAACTCATATTTACTTAAGCTTGGCAGGATGGCTGTTAAGGTTTAATACCTCATTACTTAAATATCTAGAATGATACTTAAGAGATCCCGGTTGACCAGCCATAGCCAACATAGATTCTGAAACATCAGAGCATTTTTATATTGAAAAGTTTTCCAGGAATCAGTTCATATTGCTTCTTATATTTTCCTTACATTTCTTATGTAAGGAACATGTTTCTTACATTTCCTTATATTTTCAGTCTTTTAAAATATTTAAATATTTAAAATATGCAAATATTTAAAAATGGAATTGGAACTTCAAAGTACAGAAAGTGCTTATTTAGTTGCCTATATTTTGCTTTAGGGTTGCATGGAACTTTTTTCCCCATGTAGAACAGAATCGTACATAGAATTGCCTCTGCTGCATTCAGTTTTGAATGTTCTTCTGGTACTTACATTTTAAAACACTGATACGATTCAGACTACCCACCTGTTTTGGGGGCTGCAGGATGAGAATCCCCATTAGATGTGACCAAGGTAGCTCTGTGCAGAAAATGCTGATAGCTTCCATGGACATTAGGTGAGAAATCTAGGTGGTAGATACAACTTGAGAACTTTGACAGTTCACTGATCATTCAGAGGGCAGGAGTAAAAGACAGCTATGTTTTGCCTAAAACAGAAAGGACTACTGGCTATCCTATCATTATTAAATTTGAGCTTTCTCTGACAAACAATCATTATTAACTGAGCTACTTTAAAATCCAGCCAGCGCTGTCACTGGGAGTTATCATTCCATCCTATCTGATGGAATTGTATATTTAAATGCAGTAATTCAATTTTTAGGTAAGAAAAATCACTGGCCTCCCACAGATTACTAACAACATTACTATGGCACCTCTGGTCACAAATTCCATTGATAATGTAGCCCAACTGCAAAACACAATAGTATTATATAGTACTGGACAGAGAAGTTCTTGATAACAATATGACTATGATCTATTTTGTGGGGCATGTTATCTATCATTAAGGACACTAGTACAAAATTTCTGTTTGAGTAGACAAGGGAACTTGATGCCCCTCTAGACACAGCTAAATTGTAACTTTGACTGTCTATGGATATTCTCACTCATCCAAAAGGTGCTTTTTCCAAAGGGCAACTAGACTATCTTGGTTTTTTTTAACAACACCAGAAGATCCATAGGTATCCATTCCTGAAGTAGGTATAAAAACAGCTAGATAAAATAGAGCAATGTAAAACCCCATATGCTGATAGTTATCTTAGACAATATTATCACCATGACCAACATCTTCTAGGAATAATCAGCATTGCAGCATTGTCTTACTAGCAGAATAGAAATAACATATGAGCCNTTTTTTTTAACAACACCAGAAGATCCATAGGTATCCATTCCTGAAGTAGGTATAAAAACAGCTAGATAAAATAGAGCAATGTAAAACCCCATATGCTGATAGTTATCTTAGACAATATTATCACCATGACCAACATCTTCTAGGAATAATCAGCATTGCAGCATTGTCTTACTAGCAGAATAGAAATAACATATGAGCCATGGTGGCACAGTGGTTAGAATGCAGTATTGCAGGCTAACTCTGCCGACTGCCAGGAGTTTGATTCTGACCAGATCAAGGTTGACTCAGCCTTCCAGCCTTCTGAGGTCGGTAAAGTGAGGACCCAGATTGTTGGGGGCAATAGGCTGACTCTGTAAATCGCTTGGCGAGGGCTGTAAAGCACTATGAAGCGGTATATAAGTCTAAGTGCTATTGCTTGTTCAGGTTTCATAGGAGAATTGGGAAAGAAGAATCAAGTAAAATATCACTGAGGGGGTGCCCAGATATATTTTGTAAATGATACATGCAATGCATATGCTGTTTTTTTTCTTTTTTTTAAACACAAAGAAGTGTAATGTCCATTTTTTAAAAGACACAATTTTTCATTTCTTTAGAGGATACGGTGAACATTTACAGCTTTTTATTCAGAATTGACTGTTAACCAAGTAAACACATTTTCCAATCCTGCTTTTTAGATGTAAATGATAAAAGCATTATTTTACAAAGCTTTATAACTTGAGGAATATTTTCTCATATATTGTTCCTTTAATTTGTACATTTACACCCTGGATCTCTTCATACTGTATCTTCTCTTAGTAAGTGAGTTAGAAATATGGAAAAACAACCCTCCCCTAAAAAAAATACACTGCAAGAAGAAAGCAAATAAAAAATGTATTAAAAACCACAAAATTGGAGTGTGTAGACCAGAGGTCCCCAACCTTTTGGGCACTAGGGACCGGTTCCGTGGTGAAAGGTTTTTCCACGGACCGAAGACTGCGTGGTTTTGTGTGCTGCCTGCATCCCATGGATGGGGCTTTGCTTGTTTGTGTGGCCCAGTTGCTGGCATGCTGTGGCCTGGTACCCCTGGTGTAGACAACCAACAATTTGGTACATTGCAATGTTGTTTTTGTTGTAGTCTATATGTGGGCTATTTCTTACAGCCTAGTTTGCAGTATGCACAGAAAATATATGAAAAATGTCTGAATTGTTTTCTTATGAGACAGAAATGAGTCATACCTTTCTGGGTACCTTAACCCCTGATTTTTAAGATATTCATCTGAATTTTTTTGACAAGTATCTCTAACTAAAAGAAGGAAGGTAAATCTTTTTGAAAGAGGCATACTGTCAAAAGTTTGTTTTAACCGATGCATTTTTTCATTATTTCACATTCAAGGGATTCCAGGTAGCTAGCAATTTATGAATAAATAAAAGTAACACAAATTGAACAGTCTTGTAAATATAAAGCTGCTTTAGTTAAGCCAGCTTTGTAAATAATTCAAATCCCAAAATCTGTTCTGCTTTAAAATCCATGTTTGAATTATTAATATTTTTTACTGCTTGATATTTTATTTAAGCATTGCATTTGCTACCTAGAATAAATAAGTACATTAAAATAAATGTGAGATCTTTGTGATTTTTTCAAAGTATGACTTGTGCACACTTTTATCCTGTTTTCATGGATGTGATGCAACTATTAGCGAAAATAAGAAACATCTAGGTTGGATTGAATGGGGTTACAGGAATGTTCTTGCTCATGACAGAAACCCTCATAAATGCTTCTAATTTAATCAGTACAGTGACTAAAATGCTGTAAAATACTTACACATATAATTTCTTCTGATGTGTGTGGTTAAAAAAATTCAATTGTTAATTTATTAATAACAGACTTTGTTCGAATCATTTATTATATATGTCCACTTATTTAGCTTACTTTCATAATTGTAGTCTCCTTGCAAATCTTTTCCATTCTGAATTCAGATGATGCCTCAGCTCCTGCACTGGAGCCTCAGCCTCAAGGAGATGAAGAAGGTGAGAATTTATAGAAATGGGAAGGGAAGGCTATGGCCATGTTAGCTGAGTTTTTATAGAAACTGTCTATATAATATTACAGAAATATGGCCAGGGTTTATTTTTTTATTCTATTCTTTGAGATACTTTTCTGAAAGGAAATAAGTCACTTCCTATTTCTGATGAAGTAGATTCGAATCTAGCTAATAATCTAGATACATTTTCCTCCAGTTGTGTTGGATTATAACTACGATAATGCTCACACATAACTTGATTAGACTTTAAAATAACACAAGGATCTTTTGTTGCTTTTGAACCTAGATCTCTAAAAGTATTTATAGAGGATTTTTAATTATAGCACGTCATTAGACTAAGAGGTATGAGATACCCTAGAACAGTGGTGGCGAACCTATGGCATGCGTGCCAGAGGCAGCACTCGGAGCCTCTCTGTGGGCAAATGTGCCATTGCCCCAGCCTCGCCTCCCCCCCACCACCCCTCCTCACCAGCAGCCCCCCTGGAGGAGTCGCCCCTGAGAGTGGCCCACATGGAGCAGTGCAGCCAAGACATGGCAGCCAGGCAGTGTAAACAAGACTCTGCCCTCATGCCCCATCGCGCACAGTTGATGCTGCGGGGCGCAGGCAGAGGGCGCGGCTGCCATGGCGCTGCTGGGATGCCTGGGCGATCTGTGGCGGGCCCTGCGGTGAGTGGCCCTGCGGGCAGGCGGGGTGGGGGACAGTATGGGGGCAGAGCAAGGGCAGGGCAGGGGGTGGAGCAGGGGCGGGGCCAATGTTTGGGCACTCGGACTCTAAAAGGTTCGCCATCACTGCCCTAGAAGACCCATTTGCAAGGAGAAAGCCAAACCCTCTAAATCATTCACAAAATTATAGATAGACCAATAGACAGACAGACATATAGGTGCTGTACATAGACATATTTCTTAGCTGTCATTTTTGCATCTAAATCTACACTCCTAATAATCTATCTTATGTTTAACACAGTGGGACTTCATTTTGAGTAAAACGTAATTACTTTTTTAAATTGTTATCTTTCCAAAACTGGCAGCTTTACTAGCACTTTTTCCAAAATTATTCCATTGTTCATGATTCACCCTGGTTATTCAGACAGTCAATGTTGTTTCTGGGTTTATGCCAGGAATGTTGCATTTCAGGATCATAATTCACTATTAGTGTAATATAAAGCTATTTAACATGAACATTTGTTACATGCATTGTATTTATACTGAAATATTGTCATGCTATTTTCTAAATACCGTCGTAAATAAGAAATTGTCCTGTCACATTTATTACATTTTTTTATTTCCTTGAATCAATATACTTTGGTACCAATGAGTTTTCCATTGTAACAGTCTGATTTTGTTCTTTATTGTTCTAGATATAGCTTCTCGCTACCCTACATTATGGACTGAGCAAGTAAAGAGCAGACAGAATAAGACCAATAAAAATTCTGGTAAGCATCTTAATTAGCAACATTTCAGCTTCAGCAAACTTTCACATTTCCTAGTTGTCTTGTTGCTGTCTGGTCAATAATAAGCAGACTATAAAGAATAAGCAGACTATAAAGTAAATCAAATAAATAAATGATCTTAGATATCATTTAGGCTATACAAAAAAGGCTTTTCCAAGGTGGTTTTTATCTTTGTATATTAAAAATGTGCTCAAAATTAATTTCCGACAGGATATTATTTTTATATGTTTCTAAATTATAGGCTAGGGGGTACACATTCACTGAGCTCGGTTGTTTTCTTGCAGATGTTTCATTACCACACTAGGTGAATCATCAGTGCTAGTAGAGAGTGGATTTGCTCTCATTTTGAGGAAGATATTCTACATTGGCTGTTCCTATTGTCAAGTAGGTGACAAGAAGGAAGGAAGTTTGGTGATTAGAAGGGAAGAATTTTGAGGATAAATAGGGGAGAAAACTAGAAATTGCATTCCAGGTTTGATTTTGAAGTTTTTTCTTACATAACGTACAGAGAAACTTAAGGTCTTTTACAAGAAATTTGTGTCAATATCTTTTGAAGCAATCAAAACACTTTTGAGTCGTAGATGACACGACTAATGTTTCCGAATCTGTTTCGGTGACTCGTTGGGTCTTTTATCGGAGAAACTAGAATCGATTTCCGGGTTACTTCTCTATTATCTCAGTCCTGGCAGCAGCAGGTTATAACTGAAGTGAAGGTTCTAATTAGTAAAAATTATGGGGGTTAGCATCATTTGAAGCTCCAAACAATTTGACAACTACATCAGAGGTCCCAATCTTTTGGGCACCAGGGACCGGTTCCATGGAGAGAGGTTTTTCCTCGGACCGGAGGGGGTGTAGGTTTTCATGCTGCTTGCATCCTGCAGATGGGGCTTCACTGGTTTGCGTGGACCAGTACTGGTCCACAGACCAGGGGTTGGGGACCCCTGAACTACATAACACCTTCACCAAGATGTTTCCATCCATCCATAGCCTCCACCATTGCCTCACATTGTCAGCCATGTAATTTGGGGTGGATAAGTCATTTTATGTTTGCTTCTACTCAACAACTGCAATACAGCACTCCCTCATCAGCCCAATCAAAAACTATAAAGATACACACAGTCTGAATAGTCTGCATATAAAATTACATCAAATTTCCACAGTCTTTATTTTTTCTAATATTGAAGAATACATATTAACTGTGGACGTTAATCATGGAAGATTTTTCTTCATTTCTTGTTCTCTCCCATTACAATATAAAAGACTGAAAAAAAGAGAAAAAAACTTTGTTGATACAAATAAATTAGTGTACTACAAATTTGTTGTTCTTCCACCTGTGAGAGAAGACAACATTGTACATTTCTGAGAGAATAAAATAAAGCCAAGCTATAAAAAGATCCTAGAAATAATTCATTGTAAATAGTATTTATTTCATCTTTATTACCCTGGAGATTATTTATGGCTAAAGCAAAAGAAGTGTTATGCTTGGAACCAATTTTAATCTCAAATATAAAAATATAGGAGGCCACAAGTCAACAGAATAATAACCAATTCATCTCCATAGATATCGTAAAAATCAGTTTGACAACTCAGGCCTATAAGCTGTTCACAAGTACCAAGATACACCCTATCATTACACAAAATGTGGCAACTGGCTAAGATGGTAGATTCTGGATACCATAAAAGGGTAGGAAACCATTATTAAATTGTATTTTTAGTATCAGGAAGTGTAATTGTTTTTTCTGACATTAAGTCAAAACCATCTGGATAGTTTGGAAACTATGAATTCAAAATATATTTGACTGGCATGATATAAAGAGACCAATTTCTTGGGAAAAGTGAGAAAGTACTAATTCCTTGTATGGCCTTGATTTGGCTAGACTTAGAGCTTGTTTCCAGCTGGCATAACTGTTCATATTAGTATATTTACACTTGTGTTTTTCCTATAACAAGAGTTTAAAAAGGCAGTTATGTAACAGTAAGGAGAAAAGAAATCAAAACTATTATGATTCCTCTCCTTGAAACAGAGAAAATCAGTGTTGAAAAAAAGGTGAGAGCAAATCTCACATTAGATGGTAATTTATTACGCCTAGCACATTCTGGCAATGGACTTTTCAAGAAGCGATGAGTGCCTGTAACAGAATACAGAGTGATGAAAATGAAGGTTTAATTGTGCCTACAGTTTGCCAGAATGTTCTGGGCTCAATAAATGATTTCCCTGGGCAGTTGAAAATTGCTTTCTCAACAAGGTATCAAACTGAAGACCATTCAGCCAGCCTAGGAGACAGAAATTTTGCTTTTCTGAAAATATCTCCAACCTACAGTAGCTTTTCTTACCATAGCACGATGTACCTCATTGATGGGTAAATAAATCTCAGATTTGATAAGTGGAAAATGGGGGCCTGGTGTCACGGTTAGGGCAGGACAGGAGTCCTTACCTATTTCCTGACTGAAGCTTAAAACAATTCCTACTCTGTAATAGTGATCATTTCCAACCTGAAACTCCTCATATCTATTGTAAGTCACCTCTCATGATTCTGCAGCCATGTGGTCATTAGCCATATCAGGCATCTCAAGGCCATCTTTGCTAAACAATCTCTCACCCTTTATGCAGAAATCCCAAATTGCCTGATTTACTGGATCATCCAGGTCGGGGTTGTTCCAAAGGTCCTTTTCAAAAGGCATCTGGGTGTTCTTGTGTTTTTTTTCCCCTTGAAGATGTTTTGCTTCTCATCTAAGAAGTTTCTTCAGTTCTCAGTTTTTCAAGGGAATTGCTTTTTAAAAGCACTTTTGGCACACTTGAGCTCCTTAGTTCCCAGGAAAAAATGGCTAGGAAATCACTTGGGTTTAACTGCAAGCTATTTGGAGAATGCCTTCTCAGAAAAAGCTGCTGTACCTACCTGAAGTTTAGGAATTAATTTTTTTCAAACTCAGTAGGACTTCCCTCTGAGAAGATACAGTATATACTGAATTGTCCTGCAATTTTTTTTTCCACTCACTTTTTGTGTTAATATTAAAAAAAGAGTAGCTGCTAGAATCTTGGACATGCAAGCAACTCTTGTTGAGTATTTGCTTTATTCTCCTCGGCACTAAAATGGTATATAACATAAATATATTTGCTTTATGTCTCCTCTACTTGCTCGTCCTATGCAAATAGATAAGCCTTTCCAGACCTCCCTGGTGTTGCTTACATTTCAGTTCACAAAAATATATGCATTGCAATATTTCTACTATCTTCAAAAGTCCCATTTTATGAGCATTTTCTTTTTAACTTTTAATTTTACCTATTAGTTCAAAATACTTCCAAAGTCTGCTTTCTGGCATTCCTTGACTGTGCCTCCCACCCTAAAACTTTTAAAAACTGTTCTGTTTAACATCCAAATGATACAATTTCTGTTTGGGATGTTCCAGGATTTTATGGAATCCCCACAGTTGACACGTGTGCCTGCTTTTTCGCAAGGCCAGTCTCTTTTTGTAATAGCATACATTAATTTAATGTCAAAAGATAGTAATCTTGTCTAAACTATTTTTAATTACATTATATGATTTTTCTGCAGCTTCAGTCTAAAACAGAGTGCCTTTTGAGTTTCATATGTAAGATATGTTGGTTTTCACAATTTATTAGATCTTTAGATTGAAAATCAGAAAAGCATCAGAGATCTGTCAAAAGCCAGGAAAGGCTTATATTTCAACTGAAAAACAGAGTGGAATCTAAAAGAATCTATTTATCATTAAGGAAATAGTCTCCTACCATTTCATCCCAGAAATCTTCTCTAAAAGGATGGAAGTTTAAGCAAGCCAATGTTGGAGAAGAGAGAGAGGGGCTACTGGTGAAAAAGAATGTTTCATTTTGATAGTGGAAATCCATGCTTACAAATCTGAACCCAGTCAATTCTTGTCAAATGATAGAAACATATAATCTTATCCAAAGTTATGGGTGATAGTGATAGAATATCTAGCTTATATTGATGTACTCTCATTTGGAAAAGAATTCTTCACCTTCATCCAACTTTCTTTCCTTAAATAAATATTGAAACAAATGATAGGTAAAGTCGGACATGAGGCTGCCTCTTTAGCTTGCAAAATGAATTAATTAAATAAGTAAGTAGCTATCGTCTCATGGAGGAAATTCTGAACTAAGTAATGCTTTGACAAGTGAATGCTTAATAAGTTAGTTGCATGGATAAATTATAAAATACACAAACATCTGTGCATGCTATGCGGTAGGGAAGAAGCAAAGCTGAAGCAAGCAATTCCAATATTCATTTGTCGAATAAGTCACCCTTGTTTGTTTGAAAGTTAACACGGAGGGATGATACCCATAAAAATAATCCTACATCATTTTGTTTATAGCTTTAAAATAAATAGTTAATGAAGCAAGCATCATGGAATCTTAAAGGGGACTGTGCAAAGTTTCTGAATTCTATTAATTCTGTTTTTTTTTCCTTATACCAGTATTAGCTTTCTACTGAGAACTGCTTCCTGGACTCTTTTGCAAAACAATTATATGATAGCTAGCATGGATGGCAGAGGGTGGGAACCATAGTTGGCCTGATTACCAAAGAGTTGCTCATGATAAAGCTGCAGTAGCCATTTTACTTTCTCATGGCATCAATACTGAAAGGAAGGACTTGCTTTGCAATTGTATGTGGCACATTATTTTTATTTGTACCACAATGCTTTGGAAATGATCCTATTTGTTTGCTTCAAATTTTACTTAAAAAAGAAAAAGCAAACATTTCCCAAAAACATTTAGCCAATTTTCTTTCACAATGATTCTGAAACAGAAACAAGGGATTTTTGATCTGATGCCTTCCAAATACGGTGGATTTTGATCCCTGTAAGTATTTTTGAGTTTCAATTCCATTAATTGTAGGGATCAAAATCCAATGAATCGGAGGAGAGCTATGTGATGTGTCATATAGTTATCTACTTAGTTTTATTGATGTTCTACAATATTTCTTCCTATAAAAAATAAAATGGTGTTCCGTTTTACAGTTTCAGCATGATTTCAGCTTCACAGCATTGACAGAATTGTTCTTGTCTTGTAAGCAAAGCAACACTCATAAGTTCTTTTATTTGCCAGTTTGCTAGAAGCTAGAAAATGACATTAAAGGTATGATTATTTTAGCACCTGGCTATTACCTTTAGAAGACTTACCTTAATTTAGTTCAGCTAAATAGGGAATCTCTTTCTCCCTTGTATGATGTACAAAGTTAAAACTTGTAAAACTGGGTCCAAAGACTTCATCAAATTGTTACTACCCAACAGAGTGAAAAATAAGCATCTTTTATACAATGTGCATTCTTGATTTTCTGGAATTTTAACATTAATTAATATTTTTCTCTAAATCGAAGTTATATTTTTCATTAGGAAAAGTGAACAGAGAGCAACACTCTAACACAGGGGTGTCAAACTGCTGGCCCGCGGGCTGGTTTCGTCATACCAAAACCGGGCCCACCCCATTGCCGGCAATGCAAAAAGAGTCGCGATACGTCACGACACGTCAGGTGACGTGGCGAGTTTGACACCCGTGCTCTAACAGCACTTCAGATGTACATTTTAAAGTGTGGCTAGAATTTTTAAGAAGCTACTTTGTATCCCTGAAAGCAGATCCAACAGATCCAGCAAGTTGAGTTGCTTCTATTGTTAAAATATATCACAGTAATTATATTAGTAATTTTTGTCTTAATTCTCTGTATCAAAATGGAATTTTGTACTCTTAAAGCCAGACATTTTAATTTTTCCAGTAGGTAGGACAGTGTATGATGAAATATACATCAAGGACCAATTTTAGGCTACATTTATGTTAACTGTAATAATAAAAAAAGTCTTATTAGGGGACTGAAGGCCAGTCTTATTATTGCTTTGACACTGCTTTTCTGAAAAAAATAACCACTTAGAATTAGTTTCTATTTGAATTATCCAGCCAAAGAACTAGGCATTTTGGACTTTTCTTCCTTGTTACACAAGAGTTCAGATTAAGTGTGCGAACAGAGGGCAAGACAAGATGAGGCCCAAAACAAACCAGAATTTATTGCAAACAGGCTAAACAGTATTACGGTAATATGCCTCTCAGGAAAAGGCTTGGGAAAAAAACCAGCCATTTTCATGATTTAAGCCATGGCCTCCTTGCAAAACAGATCACTTACTGTTTATTTATCTGGACTGTTTTCATTGATATGAGACATTTTTGTGGCCAGTGAAAGATGTAAAAGTGTCTGAATTCCTTCCAAGTCCGATAAAATAATCATGTCGGAGACTTGGGCTGAACTTATATACAGTTTTACCAAGCTTCTTTCTGTTATTCTGCCTAATTTTAGTTGGCGAGATAAATATCTCATGTTTTAAAGGAAGCCAGGATTCTAATGTTCCCATAGAAGGAAATGCTAGTTTGGATTTTTAGCCTTTTTGATTATTAAAGAAAATGACCAAACCTCAATACACAGACAACATGCACTTTACAACATGCCACAGTACAAGCAACTGTGAAACAGTTGGAAATTTAGAAAGGGAGATGCACAGATCCTTTTCTATTCTTACTTCTGTGTGAGGTGAAGGAAAAGGAGACGAGACCAGGTTCATGTCTAGAAATTAGCTGAAGCTCTCTTTGCAGTCAAATACAGCGTCATTTATCATCAGGCATTCATTGCAAGATGGGTGAAGCAAAAGATACTGTTTGTCTGCTTCCTTCTGCTGAAAACAGATCCATGAATTTCAATAAGACATATTTAGTTAAGTAAATCTAAATAAACCCCTTTTGAATCCTGTACTTATTTTTATCTAAAGACATGCCCAGGATAAGCTAGGATTACAGCCATTTGCTAACTTGAGACTATCCCATGCATTGATTTTTTTTTTTTTTACAGATAGCTCTTGTTTAGCGACTGTCTCATACAGGAGCTGTTCACAGTTATTTATTATTTAGAGTATGATGAGAACATGACAGAAGAGAAATAAACATATAAACGCAACCCACAAAATTTCTGTGGGAGTATGGTGGTGGCCTCGTAACTGGATGTCCAATTCAGCCTCTGGGATTGCTTCATGCAGATCTTCTAGGCTAGGGAATCAGAGAATCCATGTGATGGGCAACCTTGCACACTATGTTTAATAGTTTGCATATCAGCACCACAGTTCATAGTTATGATGGTCATAAATGGAGATGAAGAATTCAGGTTTTGTTTAAATGGATGTTTGTATTGCTTTTTTTTTTTTTTGAAACATATCAGTTATTTTGAATTGGCCTTTTAAAGGAATCCTCTTCCATCTTCAAAGAAGTATGCATGCATATGTTTCTGAGCTGAACATCTGAATCAGTCTTCCCTGTACCTGAGCAGAAAAGATAAAACTAAAAGTGCTCCTGTTTTGAAAACAAACAACCTTTTGCTTTAATGAAGCTGTCATAGCAGAATTTCCATAACCCATTGAGAAGTGACTCTCTACTGCCTCTTCTTGGTTACAGTTGATTTAGAATTTAGAATTGTGGAGGACAGCTGAGGAGAGATAAAGCATCTTGCAGGTGGGATGTTCAGGAAAGAAACACCATTGTATTTGACTAGAGTGCTCTAGAAAATGGATCTGATAATCTACCCAAACTCTGGAATGCACTTTGCATGAAATAGAAGTTCAAAATGGTTCAAGTTCAAAATGGACACGAATAGACGTGATAAGTGAATATTGCAACATTTAAACATAAGGACATTCACCAGCTGTCCTTATGCTTAAGAAAAAAGATGTCCAAAATATGTAATAGGGTTGGGCAAGACATTCACCAGAGATACTTTGAAAAACTAGTTAGCAAGACTGAAGAACCATTCCTCTAAGCATAGCAGCCAACCTGAGCCATTTGTGGGTGGGGTCAAAAAATCAAAGTGTGACCAGGCAATCAAAGTATCATCCCTTTGAACATGTGCATAATGCAGGTAGAAAAAGAACGAGGTTTCAATTATATGGCCTTCCACCGTGACCTTTTTGACTGCCTCCTCTGGATATCCCAACAGCCACCTGCATTGGCAAACTTATGCACCTGCTTTCCTCAACCTGCTCCCCATCATCACCTTCTCCTGGGATTGACAACAAAGCAAAGCAGCAATGCCTGCACATACATGGAGGCATCCACTCAGGACATCCATTGAGGTGGCTGTGCTGAATCCTCTAGGGAACGTAGCTGCTTTAAAATGATTCACTTGTGAAAGCTAGTTTTGTGAAACATCCCTTCCGAATAGTTGGTGCTGCCCTAATTTATAACACAGTACATTTATTTATTATGGCAATATTCTTTGTTAAAAATAATCATTTGGTCAAAGAATTTAGGCCAAGTTACTCATACTAGAAAAAGCCACCTTATTTCACCCTGATATACGGTTTTATATACATAGACCATGTGAAACATTATCCTGAATACAGGACACAAAGTTCCTCTTTCTTTATAGTTAATAATGAAATAGTTGAATGTTTTTTTCCCTTTAGATTGCCCTTATTTTGCTCACAGACTAAGACACAGCCAAGCCGTAGATCTGCCTTTTCAGCAGGAGCCAAAAGAAAAACTGAGCCATTGGAGCCAATTATAAACATGCAAAAAACAAACTTCATGGGAGTATATTAAAAATTGCTGAAGCACTAAGGAAATAATCTACTGGCTTTCTTATTGGCTTTTTTGCTTTCCTGGCTCACCCTTACTTCTGGGCTGAGAAAGATGCCAGAACCAGCCACCCATTTCAGTCTAAGTATCAAGTTTAAAAAATTAATTTCCAAGCTTTGTCAGGAAAGATAGCTCTGAATGGTCAGAAGAGTCTAGCAAAAGCTAGTATGACTTACTCTTTCAAAATACAATTTTAGTAGGATCTTTAGTTTACCCTAAAGATATGGCCCAAACTGTACCTTCTGTGTAATTTCTCTACATCAATTTAGTGGAGTAAATGAGAGAATAATGACTCAGAGGCAGTTAAAAGGAATTACCATATTATTTATTTTGCATTTTGGAGCTCAGTTTTCAACCCGGGTTTCCCTAGCTTTATGCTAAAAACCTGTCCCCTGCAGAAATGTTGACAGCTGGCTCAGAAGATGGTTTACTTTGTGCATAGTAGCAGCTATTGGTAAATTCAACAAAAAACAATCCAGAAAGTTGGATTTAAAGTTGTTGAAAGTCTGACTCGCTTAACACAAAGGGGGCAAAAGACAACATTTTTAAAAAACAATTCCTTCACTTCACTGCTGAGAAAGTTCATTATCACTACATTCACATTCCAGAAAGCGATGCTGTCTTTAGAGATGAGGAGGGGAGTCTCCCAAAAAGGACAAAAAAGCCATATGTAGTTATACCTAGTTTGTTGCTGTTGGGATAGCTAAATAGAATATAACTTACTTGTAAAATAGTTTAGCCTGATGTGATGTGGGGAGTAGGGTTGCGATGGTGATGTTCATCTATATCTGTAAGTTCCAGTTCTGGAATCAAAATATTGTCATGATACTTGCATTTATTATAATACAAAAGCATCCAGTTTTCAACATATTAAAGACTCTTGTCCAGTGCCTGAAGACCAGAAACTTATTGAACTGTAAGGCATACAAGTAGGTCACTGCTGTAGTGAAAGAAGTCCTTCTTCCCCACCCCTAAAACAAGAACCTGCTTTCTGCTGCTTGAACACAAAATGAAAAATGGGCAAAGTAGATCAAGCTTGTCTAGAATGCCAAACTCTGATTAAACATTTCCTTCACCTTCCAAAAACATGCCGTCTCTTGACTCTGTGGACCATCCAAGGTGAAAGAATTCATTGTAGATCACAAGGGGCAGGAAATACTTTCCTAGCAAGACAAATCAAGACATTAATCTTATAATAAGAACAATTACAGCAGAAAGTATTCATTTTTACATTATTAAGACTTTTGTATTACGTTTGAACAAATGTGTTTTACTGACTCTTTTTGGTATTTCATGTTTATCCAAATAAAGCTTTATTGCAAGGCAAGCTGCTTCTAGATGCCACACAACGCCTTTTATGTACATTGTGAAAATAGCTCTAATGCATTAGCTTTATCAAATTTCCAGGATTTTCTGCCTTTCTAAAATGTCAGGGGATGTGACTTTCAGACAGAAAATGGAGTATATTTGTTATTTAAATCAATTTATATTGTTGCCCAACTCATAAACAAGTGACTCAGGGCAACATACAACAGCTAAAACCTGTTAATAATTCAAAATATATAAAAACTAAGCTAAAAAAAATAATAGATGGAAGGGATGTTAAAAATAGCAGAGCACCTTACTACTTCACTTATCTCCTGGGGTCCTTTGGCCTGCTGACATAACCAGGTCCTGAGGGACTTCCAGAAGCTCAACAAGGCCAATCTCACTTCCGGGAAGGACAAGATTCCACCTTGAGGGGAGGAGGGGAGAAGATTCCACAGTGTGAACACCACAGCAAAAAAAGGGCCATGCTTAGAGTCTGCCAAATATAATAAGGGATAGAACCTGTAACATGCCTTCAATGCTGGATTCTTTCTTCTTTCCCCATTTCTATTGAACACATACATGAAGCCATTGGACAAGTTGATCCACGAACACATATTCATCAATAAACTAATGCTACTCCACCTTATATCTCAACCCCAGATTGAAAAAGTGATGCTGCTGAGAAATGTCTCTGGGTGTTTGGAAGTGCTTAGATGTTAAATCTGTTCATTGCTTGGGACTTAGCATCTGTCGGACTGCCTTAGCATCTGTCGGACTAATATTTCCCCAGCCAACAAGAGCTTCCTATTTAACATGCTCCCCATCCAATCACAGTGGAGTTCCTCCAGGTCTTTTCACCTAAGGAATGACATCTCCAGGACCACAGAGGGAAGCCATCTCAGTGCCATCCCTGTTTGTCAGAATAACATTCTGCCAGATATTTAGATGGTCCTTTCCCTCCTCGTTTTTAGGAAAATCATTAAAACATGGTCATTCTGTCACACCTTGATGTTGGAGCACTGTAATCTACTCTGTGGCAGTGAAAAGATTTTTGATTTTTTTTGTTTATATGGATGTTTGTAGGTTGAATTATTATTGATTTATCTCTTTATACAGTACTGTATTGTTTTTGACTTGATTTAAGGAAGTTGAAATGTACACTACTCAGCTTATAAGCTCACTAAAGTAAATATAAAATATCTGACAAAAATTTCACAGATAGAATTTGACTTAAAAAGCCCACTATTTTCAGAAGGGATTCAGTGTCTAAAAATTGGTAATGCAGTCTGTTGAAACAAAAGCAACATAGATGTTCCAACCACAACCACAATCACACATACACATACACATACACAAACCCAAAGATAGGGGAAAAACAGCTTTTGATATTCTCAGATTAGTGTGAACATGCCATGTGGATGTGGTCAAAGAAAAAAAATATGTCTGTGGTTTACAAAACAAGTTTCTTAATGTTAAAAGAGTGGAAGAGTTTTACACATGAATATGTATTTTATTTAACCTAATTCAAACCTAGAAAAACATAGATATGCAGAGATATAAGAAGATATAAAATTGTAATTGAATTCCAGGACAACCAGAAATAAACATAGGTTTGGAGAATTTACATTCTAAAATGTTTTAGGTCATAAATCATTTTCAAAGGCTCTACTTTATAGACAGCGTTATAATCCCAGAGGTAAGATTGTAAGATTTTATAATTATAAGATTTTATGGATAAATTACTAAATGAAATTTGCATGAAAGAGTTTATTGTATTCATCTGGGCAGGAAGGCACATATAAATGATAGTGGAAATATCAGCATTCCAGTTGGCCTCAAGAAAGTTCCTAATCACCAAAGGCGATAAATTTTGAATAATTAGCTATTAAATATTAGCAATCCCTCCTTCCTTCCTTCCTTCCTTCCTTCCTTCCTTCCTTCCTTCCTTCCTTCCTTCCTTCCTTCCTTCCTTCCTTCCTTCCTTCTATAAGTAAGTCCTTCTCTCACTAGCTCTTTATGCCATCCAAATTATTCCAGAAAGTACTGGCTCCCATGTGGCAGTCATTAAGTGAATCTCTGCAGTTAAACAAATCCATAATTAATAAGGGCAGTTTTGCTGAAAACTAGAAATGCTTTTTTTTTTTTTGAAAAACCATAAATGCTGAACACCCAGAGTTCCATCCCATGATTTCAGAAGGGACCTGACTATTGGAGCTTCAAGTCTGGATCACAAGTCCCCTTTTTCAGGTCAGTTGCAACTTCAGATGGTAGCTAAGTGGCCAGTTGTAAGTCAAAGGCCACCTGTAGCTCCTGCTATAACAGTGAAGCTGGTCCCAAGTTACTAGCTACCCCTAAGGAATCAACTTCCTATCGGATTTCTCAACAGAATCCCTTCTAGATCCAATAGCATTTATTTAATTTTTAGATGAGGGATTTGTTTGACAACATTTTACAAAAGTTTTTACAACTTTTACTTATATAATTGAGAGATAGTTTGGCATATTGACTAAGGCACGGCAAACTGGGGAACTGTGAGTTCTAGTCTCATTTTAGGAATGAAGCCAGTTGAGTGACCTTTTCAATCCCCTCTCCCCCCAGTAAGAACCAGTGAAGACAACTGATAGGAAGAGAAATCTTGGTTTTGTTGCTTGGTCTTAATAAAGTTCGTGCTCTCAATTTTCTTTTTAAAATTTGCATTGAAGGAAAGAAAAGATGCATCATACACAAGATACTGAGTGGGAAATTCCCCCTGCCAAAAATTCTGTTGTCCAAGGATTTTTGACCTGAATAAAAATATTCAACTGTTATCTTCTATTTTTGCGCATGCCCTTCCAATACTCTCAATTCATTTTTAGTATATTGACACAGTTAGAAGGAAAGTGCAATAGTATCATACTCCAAAACTGTGTTCCTCATTGGTTCATGGCTAATTTATCAATAAGTCAATCTGTGCACAGGCAATATCCATAATTGTTTGCATTACTTTTTCTTCTCAGCAGCGTCATGTGATCAAGAGCTCCAGTCAGCATTAGAAGAAGCTAAACAGCCCCAGAAAGATAATGTATTCATTCCAGAGTGTGCTAATGGTGGGCTTTATAAACCAGTACAGTGTCACCCCTCCACAGGATATTGTTGGTGTGTCCTTGTTGATACAGGACGACCTATTCCTGGTACATCCACAAGGTAAGAGATCTTCATTGGACAAGTCATACAATAACAGATTCTTATCTAGACCCTTTTCTAAGGAAAAGGGACAATTAGGAACAAACACATGCACGCACGCGCACACACACACACACACACAAACACATATATAAATATATATGGAGCTATGTGAGGTTGCTATCTTCATCCAATGACTTAAAGGGCTATAACTGTACAAAGTAGACTATGAATATGGTGTAACAATTCTATGACAATTTAACTTGCAAAAGATGTTATTGTTCCTCATTGTAACAGGAGTAATCAATATTCTTAACATGCTTTGAGTGCCGACATTCACAGTTTTTGTAATGAAGTTTATTGCAAGGTGTTTGAATCAGTAAGCGATTAAGACTAAGGGAATAGTCATGAGCCATTAAAATAATGGCAAATGTGTCACTGAAAGTGTAGAAAGTGTTCTTACTGCCCAACTACAAATTCTGATTACATCCCCATTATTGTCAGTAGTTTTATTCAGATTTAAATCAATAATTTATTTCACAATCTCATCTTTCCATCCAACAGTGTAATCAAGGTAGTAATAGAATAAATAAAACATATTTGTTATATATAAATAATAAAAACATCACTAAGACCATTGAAAAAGCCTAAATTAAGCATAGATTTTTTTAACTCCTTCTGTAAAGACCAAGAAATAGTGGATGGTAATTATCTCTAAATCTGGCTCTAGTTCAGGGATCTTCAAACTTGGCCCTTTTATGACTTGTGGACTTCAACTCCCAGAATTCCTCAGCTAGGCACACTGGCTGAGGAATTCTGGGAGTTGAAGTCCACAAGTCATAAAAGAGCCAAGATTGAAGACCCCTGCTTTAGTTCATAGGATTTTTCTCATTAATTATTAGCAGGCTTAAAAGCAAGGCAGCACTTGTGATGTTATTAAGCAACTGTCAAACCAGGAAAGTAATAAAGCCAGGGGCTGCAGCTTTCTTATTAATTCAAATCTTTGCTCACTACTGGGCTCTTAATATGTTTTTGTGGAAATCACTGTTTCTGAATTTAACTCTCTACTATAAAGTTGGAATAACCTTTACAAACTTCAGAGTTGATGTGAAAAGATTTAAGATTGTGAAGCCTTTTATATTGCAAAAAGGGACAACACAAGAAGAGAAATGGGTCAACTAGGGGAAAAAATCAGTTCTGCCAGGATCCATATACTATAGGAAAAGAAATGTAGCGTCAGAAAGATCTTTCTATTTTCTCCCAGAAACGGTTCCTTCAGCCCATTTTCACATGATTAACCTCCCATGGAGCAGGACTGCTGGAACTAGTAGAAAGGAGAACAATATTTTTAATATGCTGTTAAACAGTAAGTTGAAGTTCATGAGCTTCAACTGAGCCAGAAGCAGGGGAAAGAGCCGAGAGCCTTATTTAGCAGACAAAGCAGACAAAATATCACTTTCCAAAAGCAACAATGTGGGCTTGGCGTCTTTAGGAATGCTTGTATGGAAGCTCATCAGGAACTAATGCAGTGTGTTTAGCTTGATACAAGCACAAATAGTTTGAAAAGCAGATCATTCAAAACAATGTTTTGGAGAGTAAACTGTAGAATATCTACTCACACTCACAATTTCAGTTGAAGAAGGGCTGCGCGGCAAGTAGCATAGTTTATGTTTAATTCCCTACATCTCCAAATAGGATGATTGTAATCGGAGACTCTGCAAAGACAAAGTCAACAATTCTAAACTGAGTGAATCAGTGAGCCTCATTTGATCTCATTTGATCCCTCTATTTCTGCCTTATACTTGCCTCTTTTGTTCTGGAAATGTCAGCCTGCTAGAACAAGAGCCTGTGTTTCTTACACTTTTAAGGTAGCCCGAGGGCTTTTATAGACTTTGTTGTGACAGATTATATGGCAGAGGCCATATGACCTGTGATGAGGAATTGTGGAAATTATAATTCAAAGACCAAAGTTTTCCACTCCAAATATACTACCTGGTAAATTGGACTACATTTTGAATATTCATGGTAAGGGTAATTATCATGTAGATTAAGAAACACTTAAAACTAAAAAGGTGAATTTTCCCCTTTGTCTCATTTCCAGGTATATTTCCAGGTATATTTTGATGGCATGTAGGCAGTATATTCCATAAACATTAATACATTGCATTCTTGTCAGAAGTTTAATTATGTCATTTTTAAATCAATTTTCTAGCTCTCATGTTTACTGAGAACTGATCCAACATGATTTGTTGTTGCTACAGCTGCTATTAATTCTGCTCAAAACCAGAATTACTCAATGCTCAGAAGGCATCATATGCTATTGTTCCATTTCCAGAACTAAGGCCCTCATGGAAAACATTTTTGCCACTTGAAATCCCCTTCTCCCACCCAGCACCCCAAAAAAAGGCCAGGGGCAGAATTTTAATAAATACTGTAAATCAAGCTCATATTTCATCTCTCCTTCTGGCTGTTTGTTACTTTTGCTAGGCAGAAAATAACATCAAGCAAGAGGTCCTCCAGATGTTGCTGAACTACAGATCCCAGCATTTTGCACCATTGACCAGCCTGGCTAAGGCAGTTAGGAACTGTAGATGTTCAACATCTAAAAGTCTGAGATGGTTATGTTGCTTGATAGAACACAACTCTGGAATTGTAGAAGAATTGAAAGTAAAATCATGAAGTGCAGATTGTAATGGAGAAACTGAAGGACAGCAGAAAAAGGGAAGGAATGCAGAGTGGTGTATCAGATTAATTGAGATTAGGCTCTTTGCCACATGCCACATTAGAGCACCCAGTTCAAAGACTTTTCTGTCATTCTTTACTTGGTTAAAATGTGACAGCAATTACAATCCACTTCATCCAAAGCTTTCTATCAAAACAGCTTCTGTTCTTCTTACTCTAAAGGGTTCCCTTTCACCCATAGGGACCTATTAAGCCGAGCATGAAATTGTGTTGCACCTTCATGGAGCAGCTTATATCTGATGGGCTATTAGCCAATTCGAGAAATGTTCATTTCCTTCACACAATGAGGAGATAAATTGAACATTGGAGGCAGGGACTATTTATTTCATCCCAACAATATATTATTCTCATGACCAGAACAGTATCAAAACACATAGTCATTTGTTTCAAGGGCCTGGAAAGAGTTTTCCCCCACTCCTTAAATTTTATTACATTTTCTAACATTACATAGACTTAAACCACAACTCTGCATCTCCCCCATATATCCATATGTGTGTATTTATGTTGTGATTTTTTTGTTCCATCACATATAATCCCATAGCCATATTTTACATCAGACACAGATATAGAACCGAAGTGCAAAGTTCAGAAGGTCAGTAGGGAAAATGAAACATTGGAATATAGAGTAAATTCACTTACCTCCTCTCTGTCTGGTCCATTTTTGTATAGCAGATGATCACATTGTTCCCCAGAGATTAGATTAAAAAAAATCAGTTGCCAAGGAATTCTAGAAGACTGAATTTTTCAAATATTCTTAGTGCTCAATTTGTGAATTCAAAAGTCATTATATCAGTGTTTTTCATCCTTGGCAATCTTAGGATATGTGGACTTTAACTCCCAGAATTCCCCAGCCACCCATGGAATCCTGGGAATTGAAGTCCACATGCCAAGGTTGAGAAACACCGCATTATGTGATGGGAAAAAGACCCTGTTATCCGTCCCTTTGCCATTCATTTAATTATATAGCATTTGAAAACTAGAAGGTCCCTGCCACAAATAAATAAGAAATACAATAAAGCACAATGCATATATTAGATACAAGTAGTTTTCTAGCATCTTTAGTTTTCTGCTCTTAGTATAGGAAATACGATGGCAGAAAGCTAAACCAATAAATTACCCCTAAATTAGTGTTTATTTAATAATACACTCTGGATATCATATGGAAATGAGATATTTCCTCTTTGCCCCAATATACTTCAGGGAATTGAGATTTAAAAACATTTCCTGGGAACGATTTCACTTTTACTTGCCTGGCATGGTTCTATCCAATTAATAAGCAATGTGTTGAAAGCATCTTTCATTCTTTTACCCAGATACTTGCAAAGAAAAAATAAATCAACTGCATGGCATGAAGTATATCCTAAATATCAACACTGCATTCAAGTATAAAATTAAAGTCCACTTTACCTACATTACTTTGGATTCTTAATGTCTAGAAGTAATTCAGATATGGGATGCTGGGACTAAGTCACATTCCCAAAAGCTGTATACATTTAAAAGCCTTTATCATGGTAATCAATCTCAGTTTTGACTGAGAGTAATATAATATTTGGATATGTGGTGCTTCTTTGCATGGCCAATTTTGTCTACGTAATAAATGCCCCTTCAATGTCGGTATATTATGTCTCTTTGGGAATTCTGAATGCTATAGTCCCAATGAGTCTGGAGGAATTGACTTGAAATCTGAAGCACATCTTAGAAAATCCCAGAAAGAAGAGGCATAGCAATAATTCTATAATACAGGTAGTCCTTGACTTACAACCATTAGTTTAGTGACCATTTAAAGTTACAATGGCACTGAAAAAAGTGACTTACGACTGATCCTCGTACTTATGACCATCACAGTATTTTCCACAGCTGCATGTTCAAATGTGAACGCTTGGCAAGTGGCATGTATTTACAAGGTTGCAGCATCCCAGGATCATGTGATTGCCATTTGTATCCTTCCTAGCTGGCTTCCAACAAGTAAAGTCAACGGGAAAGCTGGATCCACTTAAATACTACATGTTTCGCTCAACAATTAGTCAGTCATTAAGCTACCATGGCAAAAAAGATTGTAAAATTAAGCATGACTTACTTAACCACCACCTTGCTTAGCCACGGTGATCGTAAGTCCAGGTCTACCTGTACCATAAGATATTAACAGTTTTGACACTGAGTTACCACTTGAATAACTGAGCTACAGTTTTATCTACTCAAGGAAGTACCTACAGAATTTTATGAAATAAAACATTTAGAAGTCATTCATGAAAATAGGTTTGGAGGAGAGCAAAAGCCCAGGAATTCTTATCTTGTAGAATAGCATGAATTAATGGGTTTTTAGAATGAGCTTTATTTGGCATGTGAATAAATGTGTGGCTATGATTTTAGAGTCAAGAGTAAGTCAAGCTCTCTGCCAAGTTTCAGTGTGATCACACAGCTGTTGAAATGACAGAGTTTTCAAATTAAATTAGCATTAGCTTGATGCCTTTTCTTCTTCCTGTATTCCCTTAAGATATGAACAGCCAAAGTGTGATAACAGTGCTAGAGCTCACCCAAGCAACACAAGAGACGTGTTCAAAGGGCGCCCACTGCAAGGTTAGTGTATAATAAATGGTGTTTGGGGAGAATGTTTATTCATTCCATTAACTTGAAGAGAGGTTTCATATCTAAAACTCCTAAGCAAAAATGTTTGAAATATTGTTATGCTGCATTGAGTCTGAGTACCATTGGAACCATATTCCAAACTGTGGTAAGTATAAAGGAAACTGTATTGCTGTGTGGGTTGTTGATTCAACACAAATGGTTTGTGTTTGCCATTTGCCACTGAAAGCAATGAAAGAGGATCCAAGTCACAACTGTGACTTCACAATGGAGTCAGTTCCCCAAGTGGCCTAGCAGAACTATCTGCTTGGTTATTATACTGTGGTTGTGTACTAGTTTATAAACAAATAAATATACAGGATAATCTTCCTGCAGATTTTACATACTGTTGGAGTGATCCTTGAGAAGACCAAGAAGAAGGAGTATGTTTGTTTGCCACTTTGAATTACTTATAAAGTACCAAAATCAGGATAACAAACAAGTAAAAGGGATGAAAGTAAAGACTTTAATAGGATCTCACCTAAGCTGGGAAAGCAAATGTAATGTGATGAACACAGGTGGAATTAAGTTCCACCTGTGTGTAGCTATATAGTATACATATGTCTCTTCATTCTTAGAGATTGACTTAAGAAACTGTTATTGAGGTGATTATGAATAGCTCGGTAACAATTTCAGCTACAACTCTCTGATCAATTCTATGCTTTTAGTGTGTAACTCTGATTTTTAAAAGAAATTGTATATAATGTTTCATAATAGAGTGATAAGTACTACTGTATAAAACTTTTAAAACTTTAGTAGTGGACTGGCAGAACTAATCTGCTGGTAAGTCCATGGAGAACTTCCCTGGCATCTTTTTTTTTTTAGCCTGCAGGCTAGAAACTCCACATCTCTTCTCTAAGGATTTAAATATTAAACCCCGCATCCTGAATGTCAGCAGCATACTCTAAGCAAGTGCAATTTTCTCCATAATATTGTACAGAGTAGACACAGCATGTTAAGCCAAAACGTGAAGCCTTTTGCTGAGTCAACTTACTCAAGCCCAGAAGCATTTATTTTTCTTTAGTGCAGTTCAAAGTGGGATGAGTAAATATAATTCCAGTTATTTCATATAAATTAATATTTTGGGTTTTAATATAAACCAAAAATTGAACAAAAAGAGGCCATTCTACTGGGAAAGCACCTTCTGTTCAGTTAGCAACTATTTTTAAACTTTATACATATACAAACTATATCTGGCATAAGGCATCATACCATTTATTGATTTGGACAATTGATTGTGAATGCTACAAAAACATATGCTACAATAAGTGTATCTCCAGTGATTGTTCATGTGTTTGTAACTATTGCATTTTTGCTCATGATGCCTTCCTTTCAACCTGGAACCTTTTCTTATTTTTAAATACCAAATCAGACTAAAATGGCTGTGACCTGGGATGGATGGAGGGGTGGATGGAGAAGGAGTGAGGGAGAAAAACAAATTCAGCATCTTCAGCAGATTCTGAGCAATCTGTGGGACTACACATGGGATGTGCAATCAGTTTTTAATCTACATATTTATTTTTAAAATATTGAACTTCAAAGAAAGGGGGAAAAAGCAAGAGGATAAAAAAAAAGACTGGCAATGATGCTCAATATTTTATATTGGTCTAATGGAAATACATGCCTTCTTTTTAGCAGCATTATCTCAGAATTGATCATCAGTGTAGTTTTGTTTTCTTTCTTTCTTTCTTTCTTTCTTTCTTTCTTTCTTTCTTTCTTTCTTTCTTTCTTTCTTTCTTTCTTTTTCCTTTCTGGAGCTGAAGAGAGGGAAACTTTCTCATCAGGTTTAACCAAAAGACCAAAAAGATCTTAACTTGCAAGCAGGTTACAGGCTGAGTGCTTAAATAAGTGTTTTAACTCATGAGAATTCATGCTGTCTATCTGAAATACAGCTGTATATCTGTAAATCTTTAAAGGGACATTTTCTATACTAAAGTTAGAAGAGATAACTATGAGTTAATGGCCCGGGAGTACCATTTAATATAGTAAAAACTTGGATTTTACTCTCTTACTTGGTATAATTTACTGTAAACAAGAAACAACAAAGCCTCGCAGTGATCTTTGACTGTCATTATTCCATTTCCTGAAAGCCTCTTTTATTTTTCGTTCACTGGTGGTATTTATTGGGCAATTTCTTAGTACTGTATTTCTTAATAATTGCTTAAAATAATTCGCATAGGGTAGTTTGATATAAAATGCTGCGGTACTACCAAGGAGATTGGTAGTGTGTGGGGGCCAAATTATCTCAAGCTCAAACTTTCATATAAAGTTATTTTTATGAGAGCAGTGGGACAATATGTGCTATATTATACTCCTGGAGGAAAGACAAAATATAAAACAAACAAATATATTACATTTTGAAATGTTCGTGGCAACATAAAGGAGGTGTCAGACATCATGGTAGTCACAACACATCTGTTCTTCAAATATTTTAGCCCATGTTTTGGAGGCTGCTTGCAATGGAAGCTCATAGATATAACACTGGCAAATAAAAACCAGAAAAATCTGCTTAGAGCAGAACACAGGTTAAGTTCTAAGCTTTTCTTATCTGTTTTGGTTTTTGTTTTGTTTTTTTGAGCTAAAAAAAATTAGGGTATTTTTTTCCTCACTTTGAGCCTGGGAGATACCAGCACAGTATATGTAATGATTCTGTAAGAACTACTTTTCTGACTTTCTCTTATCTAAGAGCATCCTATTGTGCAGATCTCACTGATTTTAACCAGAGGACCAATTTTAAATAGGGGAAGTGATGGGATTTGCAGATTGCAATATTAATCAGGCTCAAAAACTATGATGCTACACAGCCAAGTACCACTTCATTAAGCCCAAGTATATAAAATAAACAGTTTGCTTTGAATGACCTGGGGAGAAATGGCTCAAAGCCAGTTGGCATAAGTTTTAGTGGTAATAAAATATGTGTCAGAGGAAAGAAAAAAACATTTTTATGAATTTTCAACAATGATCATTGAAATATTAGCAAATTTAATGCATCTCCTGTAAATTGTTGCTAATTCTGGGGCATGGCAAGTTGCATGCCAACTTGCATGCTTTATATTTATAAGATATAAAGCATCTATAATGCCAATGAAGTGAGCAGATTATTTTTAAATTGTTTTAATTATAATTTAGTACTGCATCCAACTGTGTCACATAATTTCTGATCCACTTCCAACATTCCCTTCTTGGGCTTTTGGGGCTGAAGATTCAGAAGACTCTGGGTCTTTTTCAGCCAGGCTTCAAACTTAAGAAATAAGCAGCACTGATTGTGTTGGTTGATAATATCTGGTGGGATCACAAGGGGGAGGAGTACATAAATTCTGGCCCTCCTTGCTCTGTTGGTGGCCTCCAGTACCTTTGATTATAGTATCTATTTGCTTTGACTAAAGGGATGGGAGTGGGAGGCAAAAGTTTCCTCCAAGATCGGTCCACATCAGTGTTGATGGACAGAGATGCCCAGTCTTTCCTTGGTTCCTCCCCATTTCTATTTAATGTCCATGAGAGGCTTCTCAGTGAGATCATTCATCAGGTGGCGGCCATGGCTTAGAGTGCCTTTGCAGAAATCTGTGGGCAGCTGTGTCCATTCCCAAATCTGGAAGCCTAACTGACAGCCACTGATCTTGGTCTTGGTCACCTCTCATTTGGATTATTGCAATGTGTTTTGCATGAGACTGCCGCTGGTCCCGAATGCAGCAGAACATGTAATTAGGGGAGCACTTTGATGTACCTATGTAACAAGGCTATTTTTGTGAGCTGCACGAGTTACCAGTAACCTTCTGGATGCAACTCAGGATACTGGTTTGTTATCTATAAAGGCCTTCATGGTAAAAGACCTAGTTATTTGTAGGAGTGTTTGACTTTCTATTGACTTTCGAAACTCTGAGTGGGACCAGCTTTCTCTTTTTGCTGTGACTACTCTTTGGAACAGCTTTTACTCCAAGGCTCAGATAAACCTGAACCTGCTTGCCTTTCAGAAGCTATTCCTTAGGCACTCAGTTGGGGAAGAGTGCCAGCAGAAAAGCAGCCACATGCAGAAGGTATTGCAATAACCTAAGAGAAAAATGATAGATTATCTGACTGAGAAAGGATCACAATAGCATGTCAACTGAAGCTCAGTAGAGGCAGAATAGATATGAATGTCATCTTTTATAAGAAATATAGCTCCATTCACAATAGACTTAATTTGCCAATATTTCAATAATCATTGCAGGAAATTCCTGAAAATGTTTTTTTCCCCTTTCCTCTGTCACATGTTTTAATCCCCACTAAAACTTATGCCAACTGGCTTTGAGCCATTTCTCCCCAAGTCTTTCAAAACAAGTTGTTTGTTTTATATACTGGAGTTTAAAGAAGTGGTACTTGGCTGTGTAACATCCTAGTTTTTCAGCCTGGTTAATATTGCAATCTGCACATCTCATCACTTCTCCTACTTAAAATTGTTCCTCTTGTTCAGATCAGTGAGATCTGCCCAACAAGATGCTCTTATATACAGGAAGAACTGTTTGATAGGGGAAAGTTGGAAAAGTTGTGTTCTATAGACCTTGGAAAATATTGCTGCATTTATAATTACAGTATTTTAATTCTGTGTAGAATTGAGTTTCTTCAGTTTAAATGGCTTGGGAGATTTCAGAGAGGCATGAAGTTTATAATTGGGTATTCTTGGAAACCCCAAATTGTCCCATTGATTCATTGTACAATTGTTTGCAAAACATAAGCTAGCTATTGTAAGCATCTGATTTTTATGTTTTCATAATTCTATAAAGGTGTGAGCCATTCTCATTAATAAAACCACAAGCTCTCACACTGTTCTAAATCAATAATGGCCTAAGAAATGGCATACTCTCAGAGGGCAACAGAAAATCATTAGTAAATCCCTTCTTCTCCATTTGCTGCCTGGCTTTATAAGTCATCTTCTTCTTTCAATTTGAAGGATCTGTCCCCACTTCGAATTTGGGGCATTTCAAAGGTTTTCCAACAAATGTAATGGAAATGAAGAATAGCTTTTGCAACTCATTTCTGCAAGGTTGCAAATCAAGGGATAAACTCTAATATGCTTTTAAAAATAAAAAGCAGTATCAATAGAATTTTATAAGATTATTATGGCAAGAAATATGTTCTTATTGTAGGAAGAACACTCATCTTAACCTATTTTGAATAGACATGTTCATATATTTAAAGATTTGTTGTGTTACATCATTAACTTTTTAATAGTACCCCTTTGTTTAGATGTATATGCAGAGTGTTTGCCGCTTTCCACTTTAGGCAACTTGAAGGGCTGTTCGGAATCATATCCATATAGTTTGAAAATCCACATCCAGTTATAAAAAGGCAAGGATGTATGGTGTGTGTGAAATCAATCCCAATTTAATTTGTGATATAAGCTAATTTATTGAATGTGTTTTATTTCAATATTAGAAACCAGAGTAACAAGTACAGCATAATAATAATAATAATAATAATAATAATAATAATAGTAATAATAATAATAATAATAGTAATAATAATAATTAAAAAAAATTGGAAAGGACCTTGAGGTCATCTAGTCCAACCCCCTGCTCAGGCAGGAAACCCTATATCATTTCAGACAAATAAACATCTCTAGATAGATAATATTTGCTATAACAATGATGGTTTTACAAAGCAACTGAAGTGGTTTGTTTATCATGTTGTACACACACACACACACACACACATACACACACCCAGAAACAGACATATACAGTTGTGGCCAAAATTGTGGAAACCTTTTGGGAAAAGTGTACAGTAGAAATGCCACCTTTGGTTAAGTTCCCACCAATTTTTCTTCTAATTTCTTTATAATTGTAGCCTTATTCACTTAATAATGCTATTTTACATTGCTTTCTGGGCAACCAGTCAACTTTTGGCACTATTACTTTAATTTTATTACATTTTACAAGCTCATTAAATGAAAGAACACAAAAAAAACCAACCAACTTGATAGAGATTACATAACACAATGACAAATGTCCACCTCTCAGCTTCAATACATGACATCGATAACTGAATCCTACTGTGATCTGATTGGCTCATTGCCAAAACAAGATAACACCTGATTGGCTCTCTAAACACTCATGCTCATTGGCTACAATCAGATGAAGGAAAGCTACCTGATATCAACCTAAGCAAGTTGTGCTTCCTTTTTCTGGTTATTTGGCTATAACTTTTCATAGAATACAGTATAGATAATTGAACAAACTTTGTTGCATTACATTCTTGATTAAATTATCTTTCCATTGATCTATAATTTTATGGTCCTGCTCCAAAAACCCCTCAAAAATACACTTTTCCCAAAAGGTTTCCACAATTTTGGCCACTACTGTATATATTCATTCATTCAAATACATATGTTTCACCAAGTCCAGTAAATAGTAACCAGCTGAAAACGCTTAACATTGGCTTTATCACCAGTCACTGTTGAAGTGATGAGGGCATGGCTCTAAGAAAATGCGACAGAAAGGTGTCACAACAAATTGTCCCTTTCTCTGGTTTTATGAAGCTGCATGTTTTCTTATGTGCAAAATGGTAATTACCATAGCAATACTGGCCAGCATTAATTTGTCACAGAGATCAGGTAGCATCTCTGAAGTATCCCATTTATATACAGAGAATGAAGATCTATGCATACTCAACACTGCCCTAAGAAAGTAATTTTCCACTGAAATATATATTAAATTGCACGAATTTATGGAGCAACCCATTTATCTTTGGCTTCTACACTTATCAAGCCTGTGTCCAGCCATAGATGCCTCCACAAATAGCCAACACAGAGGCACATGTGAGTTATTCCTATTTCTGTTTTGGTGTAGCTTCCTTTATGTTTGTGTCTGTATAAAACAAGTGACGCATTGTAATTCTGCAGGGCCACAGCACCGAGCATCATTGGAATGCTTGTTAGTGGCTTTAGCAAAGTTCTGTGGGACTTTCATTTCTCAGGCTTTTAAAATGATTAACTGTTCCTACTAAACAGGTGTTCTCCTTGATTTGCTGGATTGGCTCAGAGGCTACCATGCCTCATAGAAGCAGCCTTTGTTAAGTAAGAAACTGCTTAAAAAAATATTAAAAAGCCCAATCCTAGAACATCTCTGAAAAAAAGTTGCATATCCTATTGTAAACCAAAACATTTCTAGTGTTTATAAAGCTAAAGTTTGCTGTTGGTCCAGAGTTGTGTTTATTTTTGAAGGTCATTCATTTCCCAGAGACAGACAGGTAAATTGATGAAACCAAGGTCATTTGGGAAGAAGGAGTATGCTGGGAGATTAAAAACTTTGCCACATTCTCCACAGTGCAAACTTTGTTTTGTAGAATTCCTCAGCTGCTTGAGCTCTGGCCTTGGAGATTTCTGCCGGCACCGGGGTGAATGCTTCATTGTTGTCAGCTCTCATTCATCTATAACTGTGGAGTGTCATGGGGCAAGCTTGGCTTAATAGTTACTTCTTGTAAGACTGTAGCAAGGAGTGAGAAGGTTTGCGGTGGAGGGAGGAGTGGCTTCTAGAAATCATTCTTGCAAGCTAAGAAATGCAAATCCAATGTGCATTTTTGAGAAAACAGAAAACAATCCATTTCTTATGTATACTTTTACGAAATTATGGTTAGCGCTACCAGGTCTGGCCTAGAAAAATCTGAATGTCTGCAAAGAATTACAATTTATTTATCTTTCTTTCCCATTTCAGGGAAAGAAAGAGAGGTTTAAAGATAAATGAAAGAAATAAATGTGCCTCTTTTGTGATTTATACTAGAAGATATGTTTAAGCTTGCTTATCAGCAGTCCATTTTTACCTAGTAGTCATATTTTGGTAGCCCAGATCTAGTAGCGCTAATCATAATATATATATATATATATATGTGTTCATATGTGTATTTGTGTGTATACATACACATAAACACACATACATATCATAGGCTCATACATGTACACATACACTAGATTTCTTTCCTTCGTCCTAGAAGATTCATTTTATCCTAATGTAAAAATGAGACTTTCGTAAGTCTGAGCTTTGTGAAACGCAGAGCCCTTAGCCATTGGCTTTCCAAAATAGAGCAGAAGTATTCCATGGAGGGAGAGAATCTCTTCATGAGGTTTCATGGATTTTTGGCTCTGGATGAGAGAAACTGCTGTACCTTAAACAGGTACGATTGGTTATCATTGGGATCCAAATAGATATAATTCCAAGTTAATTTATTTCTTTCGGGAGTCTTCACTTCAGATGAAACGTCCTACCTCCATAATTTTCCTGCTTAAGTCTGTGAAGATTCTTTTTTTTCTTCAAGTTGTCCACTGTTTGCTCATCACTCTTTCTCTAATTTCAAGTTACTTCCATTATTTCTCCCACTACTATGATCTCATCTAAACAGTGTTGAACATATCTCACAAAAATATGAGATACGAGCTGGACATATTTACCATTCTAATGTTTCCAAATATTACAGTCTGGGCTGGCTTTATCCTAAAGCCAAGTAGACCCTGGCTTAGGGCATAAAAGCTTATGGGCACCAATGCTTTCCCTCCTTCCAAATCATTCTGAAAATACAAGTCTTTGGTGGAAGGTGGAACCATCAGTCAGTGTGTTTCAGAGGTGCCATATTGAGTTGCCACTGATTAGAGCACAACTCACTGTTCACATTCTGTCTCTTGGAGATGACTTGGCAATTAATTCATCTATCCAGTCTGTTTGGTGTGCCAGTCTTGTATCTTCTCTAGTAAAAGTGCACCAGTGATAAGCAAGCTTAAACGTAGCCTCTAGTACAAATACACAAAGAGGGACATTTATTTCTTTTATTTATCTTTAAACCTGCCCTCTTTCCATGAAATGATTTGTTTTGATATTTTCCAAGTCTCTTATACATTAATTATCCCCAATTCTTGCTCTGTTGAAAATTTCTTATGTCAAGTGATTCGTAGAGAATGTTTTTGTAGGAATGCTCTCTGGAATATTTGATCATTGCCAACATATTAAGCCAGAAAAGATAAAATATGGTATGTGATCATCTTTTCCTCTAAGCCCATTGTACAGAGTATAAGATAAAAGGAAAATACTCAGAAGACTTGCCTTTTTGCCATTGATTTAATGCTAGTAATAATAATCTACAGTACCTATTTGGTGGCCAGAGTTCCTATTCCACACATTTGGTGATCTTGCAAATCATAACTTTAAAACTGAAACCTTGTTATTGTGGAAAGTTATTAGTTTGCTAAGAATATAGAGAAAAAGATGTTAAGACACTAACACCTTATATTCAGCATTACAGCTGTCTGGAAAAAGCATCCAAGAAATCCATTATGAATTGCTATAATGTAACTGGATCTCCTTGCTGTAACTGGACCCAAGACAATTAGTAATCAAAGTACACTTATATTTTAGATGAAGTCAGCTATACTCCAGTCTTCCTGACTGATAATTTAGAACTGTAATTACCATCCAACCCCCACCTTCTCTCTTAATGTGACTCAATTGTGCTTCTGTCATTGCAAATTATTCTAGAAGCTAAGGAGGGACTGCTCATTTCCTAGATATTTACCACACTGTGCACAAATTAAAGGCAGTGTCAGATGTACATCTCAGATTCTTTATTTCTGATGGGTTTCACATAATTTTTTAAAGCTACTTGAGCATTAGTTTATTGTGGCTTAATAAAGCAGACTATATTATATTTGGCTCGAGAGATTCGTTCCGTGAGATGCCAAGTTCCAAAGGCAGCTTTGAAAGCATAGCTGAGTTACACAGAACTCTCTGTTAGTGGCTTGGAGGAGCAGTTCTGATGTGGGTGGATCAACAATTTTAGCAAAAGTAACTCCTACCTAGTCATTAATGTCCCACTTGCACAAGGTGCTAAAGTGCCCTCAAGCAAGACATGCCACAAATCTTTCCCAAGGGGTTCGCTGGATATTGGGTATCTTATAGAGTAGACTGTCCGCCCTCAATTCATTTATTGCTTATACTAGGAAGGGATTGTAAATAATTATAGGACAATTATTTCTCTTCTTCGTGGTCATTATTTCACATTTTCCTATTAACAGAGACAACCACCGCAAGGTTATAATTTCTTTCTGCCAGATGTGGAAGGAAATATTGATGCTAACACAAATCAAACTATATTTTTGTCATGCCAGGTTCCATTCCACGGTGGTAACGACATGTCCTAATAGTCACTTCTAGGCATGACTGAAATATGGTTTTGCCAAAGTTTCAATTTATAAGCCTCTGTTTAAACAATCATATAAAAACACATTAGATTGAAATTTGGTCAGTTTGGGTTTTTAATTTTTTTTTTTAAAAAAAATTCCAATGAAGATATGAAAAAAAATGCTACTGTATAATTTTAACACTTGCAGATTATGCCCTAGTCCTCCAAAAAACACAGTAAAATTTTGGCTGTTATTTGTTCTTTTGGGCTGAATTCATCTTATCCTGATATATCATGATATACTGCCAACCTCTCCTAAAAACAGTTTGTAATATACCACTGAAGAGTTTTTCTCTTCAAAGAAGAAACAAAAAAGCATACTGAATTTAGAAAAGACATTGGATCCCAAGCAAATTAGCAATTTAAAATCTATAAAATATTTTTAATTGAAAATTTGCCTCAAAGTTCCTTTTCTTTCTTAATGGGATATCACACAGGACATTGAACGTATATATTATTTACTAGAGTTATAGATTTTATACATGGGCAATCAAGCAAGTTTTCTTCATACTCAGTTTTGCTTGCTGGAATGCATACTCAAAATGAAAGAAATATGGATAAGGCCAAGTCTACGTATCTGACAGGTGGGCAGGAAATAGGGTGGTGCATGTACCAACCAGGTTAGGTGCCTTTCTTCTATGATCTGGAGAGAAACTTGTGGCAGTGAAAAGTTTGCAGAATCCAGCCAAATCAGGGGTGGTTTTTTTTTTTGTATTTTGCTGGGCCCTGGAATTTTTCTGGTTGCAAAGGAGTGGGGTTGGACTCAGGACTGGGTTTTACAGGTTGTGTAAGTCCTTCAGCCATTGCAGTTAGGCATATCCACCATTTTATCTCTAGAAAATGACTACTGTGGGAGTTGCTCTGTAGAAATGTCAACAAATGAGCTGGACCAGACTTTGGAAAAGCTGTTGGGATTGACTGTCTTCCAAAGCTATCTCCTAAAAACCAATTATGGAGCTCTGAGAAAGAATGCAGAAGATTTCAGGAACGTGTGGAGTTGAGCACTGGTGTTATTTGAGAAGGAGAGAGGAAGTGGCTTCTTTTTGGTGAGAGGTGGAGATATTTGGGTTAGAAGTATAGACTTAATCCCCCCCCCCCCCGGACCTAGGCAAAAGTGGGATTTGGAAGGGTTGAGAAAAGAAAGTATGAGGAAGATTGCAGGTTGTAATTTGGTGGGAGGATAATTGTACTGAGTTACTAAGTAGCCTAGAAAGCATAGTGCTCTGGGTTTATTCTTGGGGTGTGGTAGAGAATTGTGAAAAAGATGTCTAGAATAGATTTCCACAAGGATAATAATGGAAATCTGGGAAATGGGAGGGGAATTGAAAAAGGAATGAAGATTGGGAAAGTTGGCAGAGGGACATTTGGCAGAAGACAAAAAGGCCACTCTTCGGGAAGGAGACTGATCATCTGAGCCCAATTCCCAACCAGTTCTGTTGCCTGAACCCAGAATTCAGGGTGCTAAGTTCTTGAAGGGCATTTGCTCCAGATGTTGCCTTTTGATGCTGAATCTGCCTGCATTTCTTCATCCACAACAGATCTGGCTCACATTGCAAAAACCTGGCTGAGTGAAGAAGGCAGTAAAGAAGGCAGTAATATTAGAAAACTATATTTTTATCTCCAATCTTCTCTTTTCAGGAAAGGTGATAGACCTGGAGATAGAGATATTTATATTTTAAAAAATTATGTATCTGGGAAGCTCACAAGTTAAAACAAAAAAATAAAACTTATAAAAATTACAAAGTGAAAACATAATTATCCAAGAAAACATAATGTAGGAAAGTGCCAGCCATCAGTTTACAAACAATAAAGCCACTTATTTATTTTTATGCCACTTTTATTATTTTTATAAATAAGTGAAGGTAGCGAACCTATTTGATACTCCTTCCTCCTCCTCCTATTTTCCTCACAATGACAACACTGTGAGATGTGTTGAGCTAAGAGAGAGCAATTGGCACCAAGTCACCAGTCAGTTTTCATGCTTATGGCAAGACAAAAACTCAGTCTTCTGATTTTTAGCCTGGGGCTTTAAACACTAGAGGTTTCACTAATGACACAACTATGTCTTCAGTTCCCTGGAAGATGTGGATTATCTGGACATTTTAGATCAACTTCCAGGTCTGAATATATTACTGTAACTGGATTGCTCACTTCTGTGATTGAGCCGTGGTAGAAATGGAGAGTGTGGGATCTTTGTTGCTCTCTGAGCTTGGTTGTTTTCTTGCAGACGTTTCATTACTCAACTAGGTAATATCATCAGTTCCAAAAGGGAATGAGGCTTGCCCTCTTGGTGTGGGTGGGAGTGTTCTTGAAGGTTCCTTGATTAGGCTGATGTTTACAGCATTGATAATAAGATGGGATAGCAATTATGCAACTTCTACTGTTTTTGCAGGATTTTGTACAACCTTTTGATACCATTGATTATAGTATCTCTAGGAATGGGAAGTGAGATGTACTGCTTTATAGCAGGTCTCCTTTTTTCAGTGGAGGAGATTCCAGTCAGTAGTAATGTGGGGAGAGATTAGGCCTTAGGGGTCTCTGTGGTAGATATTGCATAGCTTGACACTCTCATATTTAAATCTGTATGTAGATGCTGAGTTAGGTTATATTTTAGCTTGGGCTCTATGCAAATAATACCCAGCTATATATCACAAGTACAAGCTGAACAGGAAATACAACAGAGGAAGCTGGAAGCTGTTAGAATCTGGATGGAGAAAATCAAACTCACTCAACATGAGGAAGGTAGAGTTGGTTATATTCTATTTCAGAGTTATACAAACTTTGGTAGTTAATGAAGTCATATTTCTTTGTATAAAACTTGTTTTTAATCTGGGAGACCTCCTAGACTTGGAGCTTCTGCTCATGGGGAAGGGGCAGCTATGGCCAATAAGACTTTTTTATAGTTACTTAAGGGTTCAGAGATGATTGTTCCTGCTTACACTCTTGCCTTAATCATTTCCTGCTTGCATTATTGCAACTTGCTGTACATGGAGATGTACTTGAAGATCAGCTGGGAGCTTTAATGGGTTGAGAATGCAGCAGTCTGAGTAGTGATGGGAGTGTCGAAGTTCTCCCATGTAACAGATGTGCTTAAGGGCTGCAAATTGCTAGTGGGTGTAGTTCAAGGTGGTCACTGAAAGCCCTACATGGCTCAGGACCGGTTATCTATACAACTATCATCTTTAGAACCTTCTTTTTAAAAACCTTTGAATTTAAATGCCTTTACTGTTTAATAGTGGGCAACAACTTATTTGGGAGCTGTACTCCAAACTATGTGGAGACCACATTTCCTACTCTACTTCAAAAGGAATATTTCTGAGAAACCAGCACATTTCAATAGTTTGTGAGTCTGAGATAGCCACAATTATTTTTTAAAAAATCCATTAAACTTAATTTGGATTGAGAAGGTTGTACGAACTGAAAATTTACCCAGAAATATAACACAATATTCTTATTGCGGTTAATAGAGAATACATATCAGTTTCTAGATGAAATAGAATAAAATTATGAATATAAGTAGATCAAAAAGTAAGATTAATAATAAAGGAATTTTCCATGAACACTCCAATCCCCACATATTGACAAATGTTTCAAGCTTTAACATAATATGAAGATTGAAATACTTCAAAAACAGGTTAAAATTCTCTTTAATTCTGGAAAGATGAATGATTGGCAATGGTGGCGGTAATATATGACCAGTTTTTATTGGCAGAAAAATAAAATAATTCAAGCTTGGGACATTTCCAGGATGACCAAAGTCTTTTTTTTCACACTTGGAATGGAGCATTTAGGCATTCCTATTCCTAATGTTTTAACAGTTTGACCTTTCTGTCTCTGGTTGATTGTGTGACTATAGAATCATGTCATCTGTATATACAGAATTAGTATCAATAAAGGAGAATATTTGGAGCTCAGGGTTGAAACGAGAGGTCCTTGGTGCTCTCTGAGCTTGATTGTTGCAGATGTTTTATTACCTAAACTAGGTAACATCATGAATGCTAGGTAACTGATGATGTTACCTAGTTTGGGTAATGAAACATCTGCAAGAGAGAGCTTCAGAATTAATATCCTCTGGAAAAAGTAGACTCGGTTCAGCATACAAATTATGTGACCGGTGTAAATGTCTAAGGGAATTCTCAATCATCCAGGTCATGGTTGTCCCAAAGGTGCTTTTTCCCAGCTTTTTGCTTTTTGGAGTTTTTTTTTCCTTTGAAAACATTTTGCTTCTCATCCAAGTAGCTTCTTTAGTTCTAACTGACTGCTGTAGGGTGACCCCTTGCATCTCCCTCAACCCTGCCCGACCCCCACAGGTGTCCCTCCCCACGAGCATCATCGAGGTGGCCACACCCACCACGGCCACGCCCATCCAGTCAGCCATGACTACCACGGTCACTTCGACCCAGTAAGCCGTGACCACTGTGGCCACGCCCACCCAGTCGGCCACACCCATCCGGCACCTGGCAATAAATAAATGGGTTTTGGTTTGCAGTTTGTGCACTCGGTCTCTAAAAGGTTCGCCATCACTGCTCTATTCAATAGCATGCCCATGACAGCCATGTAAGTGTTTGCGATCTCAGCAGAATACTTCGAACATGATGTGTAGCAAAAGGCCTATATATATGTCACACGGTCTGTATAACATTGGAAAACTTAGTATTATATAGTTGAAAGCTGAGGTGAAGTGTTTGTATATATTCTTGTCACGTGAGTTGGACTAAGATTTCTATGGTTCATTTTCTGTTTAAATGGAAAACATACTTGCGGGCAAAACTATTTCTAAAATAAACACTTAATTCTGTGTTACACCGTTGAACCTGCAGTGTAACATTATGTGGTTTCAACTTCAACCTTTTAACAAGAAATTATTTATGTAAGCTGTCAAAGCCATACAATATAGGTGATTGTGGAAAAAAAGAAGAAATTCAAACAAAAAAGGTATTAACAGCGTTTCTTGACAAGCTCTCTTTCTGGCCTTTTCTTGTCTGTGTGTGTGTGTGTGTGTGTGTGTATATATATATATATAAAATCACTGAAGGTAAATTATTCATGACATCACCGTAGATTTTCCCCAGGTTTTATTCCCAGCCTGCTGAAATTAATTACAACAGGAATCTCAGGAGAATACTTCAGCATTTGATAACACTTGTACAGAACAGAGATTCCACTGTGCAGTTGTTAGGGCACACTCACTCACCAATATTGAACCTCAGGAAAGGACAACATTTGCCCTGTGTTGGCTTAAAGTTTGGTCTTTTTGTGTTTTCACATCAAGTTAAGCAGTAGATTAACACAATTTAGAATGTCATCTTCTCTGTTTTGCTTAAATATCATTTTTCCATAAGGAGAGTTCTACTACTTAAATGCAGTCTCTATTACTTAAATGCATCTCACTTATATTTGACATGCATTTCAGAAACCGTACACAATTTTGGGAAAAGTATATGTTCTTTTCTGAAGTGCATTTTCTTTGCTGATTGATTAACACTACGAAGGCTTCCTATAAGAAGCTGTACTCTAAAACCACAAGCAAGCTGTTGCACTAATACAACTCACTTCTCCATAGATCAGTTTTCAAAGATTATTGTCAGCTTCCACATTTTTCACGATAAAAGTGATATACAGTTATTGCCTATACAAGCATATATGTGCGCACGCACACACACACACACTAAAAATGTAAATATATATTGAGAAAAAAACAGATTAAGGCAGAAATATAAAATAAATAAATAAAATTGTTTAAAAATAGCAATATTCATCAGATTTGGCCAAATCCCAAGTACTGTACTGAGTCAGGCTGTTTGGGGAAGGTTCACTAAATATTTTTAACTAAAGCAACCCAGTCTGAGCCTTTCCTAAAGCTTTATTACTGATCTGGAGGGACACAAAATGATTTGGAGGGCTTGAACAAGAGTTTCCTGTCCAACAGCTTTAGATTCTAATCAGAGTGAAAACTCTCAGCCAGGCTTTCTGATCTTGGTGCATGGGGAGGGAGAAGTAATGTTCTGCAGATTTATTTCAGGATCATTTCCCATTAACTCTAATGAGTAGTAATATTAAAAGAGCCTGTGGAGTGTGTAGGGCCTGAGATTTGAAAAATGCTGATTTACAATCTTGTGCTTTGCCACTGTGTCTCTCACATCTCTTGTTCTCCTGTTGCATTTTGGTAACAACTAAACAGAATGCAAAACTTCTTTAAACTATGTCTATGGAGATTCTCAACCATCTGGCTTATGGTTGTCCCAAAGGTGCATTTTTTTCCCCAAAGGCAACTGGATGTTCTTGGTTTTTTTCTTTGAAAACGTTTCACTTGTCATCCAAGAACTTCCTTCAGTTCTGAAATGAAGAAGCTTCTTGGATGAGAAACGAAATGTTTTCAAAGAAAAAAAAATCAAGAAAATCCAGTTGCCTTTTTGAAGAAAGCACCTTTGGCTTCTTTGAACCATTTAAATTTATCGTAGCTCTCCTGGCTTGTGTCCCTCAGAAATTGGGCAGGCTTCTCCCCTTGAATGACTATGGCATTTATAGAAAAATGGTCTCTTCCACACCAATCTACATGGATATGAATAAGAGTTCCAGCAGTCTTGGGGGATTTGGGTGTCCCTCTCTCTTGGTGGAAAAGGAGGGAGTGGGGGTGAAGGTTTGTTCTCCGAGCTTATGGGTTTTGGTTTCCGAATGCTTTGTTACCAAGCTACGTAATTTCTTCAGTGGAGTTTTAGGGGATGTCAGTGTCAATGTTCTTCTGTTTATAAGGGCTTTGTGTAGTCAGTAGGTCTTGTGATGGTGAGGTCACATCAGATGAGGGTCCCATCAGGTTAGGGCCTTGTGATGGGTCTTGTGATAGGTCAGATGTGGGTGTGTCAAGTAAGGGTCTTGTGATGGGTCTTGTGATCGGACAAGACCTGACAGACACCTTAGAACGCACAACCCCCAGGAATGCCAACAAAATACAAACCCCCAAAATACAACTCTCTACAAGAGAAGCTAAATACTATCACCACAAAACCACAAAAGTTTCAAGCATCTTCTGCTTCATCTGTTGTGTTAAGATTGTGTTATGATTTCACGTGTTAAGATTTCAAGTGATGGGAAAACTCTGCTTGAGATCCATATCAGCCAAAGCAGACCATATTAGAACACATAAAAAAATGGATTGATTGACACAAAGCTACTGCTTCTCATTATATTATAGCAATAAAGTGTTAAAATGTCAAAGGGAATTCAGGTTTGGGCCTGTCCGTGAGCATTTCATCATTTTTTTAGCTGAGGAAGCTCTGAAGGTTGGAAAAGAGAAAACATATCCTTTTTCTTTTCCCTCCTATACAACATATCCCTGTACAGGAGAGGGAAAGAATTTGGTGTTGTTGGGTTGTATTTTTTTTTATGCATGCATTTAAACCTTCCCTTTCCATACATTTTTCTCCAGATTATTTATTGTGGAGTTCTTTAAATCAATTTTTTTTTAAAAAAAAGAAATGCAATGAATTAATATACTATTTTGCCCCTGGGGAGTTCTCCAAAAATATAGAAAGCACTGTTTTAATTTTTGTTGACCCCATTTTTCTTCTAGAGCAATAGGCAGCCAACCATCCAAATTTACTATTAGAAGAACTTGTTTGAAGAATGGGAAAATAATCATTGATGCTAAAAAATGAAAGTAACTGTAGAACAGCCTATTGAGCTCAGTCTGGGACATTTGAAGTAAAAATGTCACAGGTGGTTGATAGATATGACCCTAAATAAAAATCATTTGCTGAATTATGCTCAGAAGATCTACTACCTGCAATTCATCATTTATTGTTCTATTTGTTTATGGATTCTCTATTCTTTTTTTCCCTTTAATTCCCATTATTTAAATCAGTTTTTTTAAATTCACTTCAGAATCAGAGTAGAGCTGGAAGGGACCTTGGAGGTCTTCTAATCCAGCCCCCTGCTCAAGCAGGAGATCCTATACCATTCCAGACAAGTGACTGTTCAGTCTTTTCTTAAAAACCTCCAGTGATGAAGCACCCACAACATCTGAAGGCAAGCTGTTCCACTGGTTAATTGTCCTCACTGTTAGGAAGTTTCTCTTTAATTCCAGGTTGTTTCTTTCCTTGATTAGTTTCCATCCATTGTTTCTTGTCCTGCCCTCTGGTGCTTTGGAAAATAAATTGACCCCCTTCTCTTTTTGGCAGTCTCTCAAATACTGGAAAACTGCTATCATGTCGTCCCCCCCCCCAGTCCTTCTTTTCTCTAGACTAGCCAAACCCAAATCCTGCAACCTTTCTTCATATGTTTTAGTCTCCAGGCCTTTAATTCTCTAACATAAATTCTCTAACATAAATCTCACTATCAGTGTTCATTATGCATATTTGACAGCAGGATAGACAAACAGTGAAAAGAATCCAAAACCACACCTTTTGTTCCTTTCAGATGAACTTCAAGCTTGTTCAGTTGTGATATGACAAACTGAAGTATAATTGAGGAGTCCTTGATGCTCTCTGAGCTTGCTTATTTTCTTGCAGATGTTTCATTACCGAAACTAGATAACATCATCAGTGCTAGTCAGCACTGATGATGTTATCTAGTTTGGGCAATGACATGTCTGCAAGAAAACAAGCAAGCTCAGAGAGCACCAAGGATTCCTTGTGCCAACCCTGAGCTACAAATATTCTCATTTATCAGTAAAGTATAACTGCTAATTGAACACACTGGATATAACTCTTTCTGTGAAATAGAAAAAAGGAGCCAAGTAGCTAACACTCTGTAATGTTTATCATACATTATCATTCTTTAACACCAAAAGATGGAAATTCTATACTGTGTTGACTTGCATAAGGTTCCAGGGCTGTAATCGACAGTTCAGAAAATGCTTTCTACACTTTTGAACAAGTAAGTGATTGTATAAATTGGAATGCCAGCAATTCTATCATGACAGGGCTGATCCAAATTTTAAATTTTCCAATGCCTATGTTGCAATCTCTTTTGGGGCACTTTCAGAATGCCACCATTTCCACACCCCAGTATGACAGAAGTGGTTTGAAGCCAGCCTATAATCTTTATTGTTGTTAAACAATAACTGGAATGGGTCACTCTTTCTTTTCAGCTATTTGATAAGAGAACTGAAAGAGTAGCACTTGGTCATCCCTTTCCCATCCTTAACTTTGCCTCACCCAGTGATTCCTTTGCCCTCCATGGGAGGTTGTTGTTTATGGGAAGGTGATTCAAAGGCACTTTTTTAAGGAAACAAGGAAGAGAAAGCTGACAAAACACTATGACCACTGAACAGGAGAGACCATCTTAGCTCAGGAGCCAATGAGAGTTATGTTCCTGCTAATGGGGAAATGGTTACTCTCAAGTTTTAGTATAGGATTTTCTCAAAGGCTTTCCTTTGAGTCCACATATATAATATTTATTTTTGGTGCCCTCCAAAAGGTGTAGAAAATTAGTGAGACAATACTTACCTTTGCAGAAACTATATTTATTCTCTTCAGTAAGGCAGCTAATGCAACCTCTGTGCAAGTTCCTTCAGTAATAGTTGAACCATCCTGTGATCTTGAATATTGGAGGGATCATCAAGAGCATTATACTGAGAAGCCCTACATCAGCTCTCACAGATACTTCAGAGCCAACTGAGTTGCTGAGAATAATGTGTAATCTAATTCCAGTTTATACAAATTAAGCATTCTTTTGTCTAAAAAGTACTATGAACCTTGATTCCTTTGGCTGGACATGAATAATAGAATAAGTACACTTTCAACATAAAACCTTGTTTCCACTGCCACATCCTATCATATTTTAAAGTAATTATTAACACTGCAAATTTGGCAAAACTGTATGGGTTGTAAGACCAGTAAAAACTCCAAACCAGAAGGAAAATGATGATGGTGATTATGATGATACCCTCTGTTGTTAGTTTTTTTTTTTAATTCTATAGATGGGCTAGGGAAAGTTTCTAAACCTATTCATCAAACCTCAGAAACATTTCGTTCTTTCATATTTCATATTCTGAATATATCCTAGTATGATGTGATTAGGAATTAGAATTGTCCAATTTAAATTCACGAGGTTATACAAAAATCTAATTTTTGGATCAACAGAAATATCAAGAGTCACAGGTATAGGATTAAAGAAATGCTGTCAGCTGAGAAAACACAAAGAAAGAGAAAATACTAGATTTATTCTAGGCAGAAATTTAACCCCCAGCTCCCCACACTTTAGAAACACTTCTCAGCCTTTTGACTAAGTTCAGGTATAAATATATTATATCCTTGCCAATATATGTGTAGTAAGATTGGGAAAGCATAGCATTATTTGGATCCCTATGAAGAAACATAAGCAATGTAGATGAGAAGGACATAAAAGGTTTGGATAATAAGCTTTATGAATAAGTTAGGAATTTGCTTTACTTACTGCAGCACTCAAGTACAAAATATTAATTCCCTAATTATGTACATGAATTTTCAGTAAATGATTATGAAGACTAAATAGATCCTGTCTATATGGAAAAGACTGGCAATTTTGCTGTCAGAAGAGGTACAACAGATATCAGTAGGATATGCCTTGAGTATCAAACCCACAAAAGTTGTGAAAAGTTTGGACTATATTTTACAGGTTATCTACTACATGAACTCCAAGAAAGATTAATGAGAATCTGGCGGGGGAGCGCTGTGGATTAGGCTCAGTGAGGCAAGCGGTGGCTTGTGTTGTTTCAGCTCCAGTCCAATCCTGTCCCTAGAGAGTTTGGCAAAACTGGCTATCTCCACCTGATTTGCCAGGAAACTTTCACCCCACCCCTGGCAGTGCCAAGTTTCTATTGTAGAGAGAGGGAACATTCGGCGTCAGACATACTGTCTGTTCAGATATCTTAGTGATAGATTTGGAGAGCTCTGCAGTAACCCAGCCATTTGTAGTTCTTAGATGGGCCTGCTTTCAGAAATCAAACATCAAGACTGCACTCAGCTTTTTGATTCCTCACTCCCATCTGAATGCACCTGGTTGGCTCTCCCAGATCCTACAACCTTGGTGGTAGGGGAGTGTGCTCCACCAGAGTTTTCCCAAAGTTACCTTTTTCCAAAACATGAACATCTTTTTGGCCCCATCCTAAATGGTGCCAAGACATACTTCAGTAAATAAGCAACATGCTGCAATTTATTGTTGTAAGCCAGCAGTCAGACATTAGTTTGAAATATTTATGCTTTAAAGACTTTGCCTTTGGCAATAGTCTGACGATATAATGGCATGCATGCATCTGCCCAAAGCTATGTGAACTTTTGATTAACTCTATGCTGCCTTCTATTCAATTTTCCTGCTTGTTGACTTTAGCTGTTGTGTGGTTTTCAGTATGTAGGTTTATAGAGAGGCTTTATTATTGATAAAATATTTTATTGTAAATTATTTTATAATTATTTCTACTTTTTGAAACCCTAATAAGTTTAAAATAAAAAAATGTCACGTTTACTTGAAAAGAAGCTAGTCTTGAATTTAAGAGAAACACACAATCCTACACAACAAGACTGGAAATAAAAATTATTCTTCCCTTGCTCATCAAGGGTCACCAGTTCCATCTAAAAACCTGTCTAGGAGATTTCTCTTCCAGCCAATAAACATTTGTTTTACTAACCCATACACAAACACGCACCCCTATTTGCATTTATAAGTATGTAAATGCCAGTTAAAAGCCACACTAAAAAAAAAGAACAGAAGAAGAAATGGGTTTATAGTGATGAAATTATTGACTTCTAATTAAGTATTGAAATACAATATTTCTTTTATAAATTTAGTTGATTCTCCATATGCATATTCTAACCACATACTCTTATAAATCTCTCTCACACACAGAAACATAGAGATACTTTCTCCTTTTAGCAGAAAAATTCAAAGGGAAGGAAACAAAAGGATGGAGATGGGGGTAAGGTAAAAGGAAAAGGGATGGTGGTCATGATGGCAGTAGAACCAAAACTGGATAGCAATGACAAGGGAAGAGCTAACTGAACAACTAGCACCAAATAAAAATTTGAGAGAAACTTCAAATGTTATCTATAGACTGAAGCATTTGAAGGCCAAACTTCTCTAGGATTAAAAAGGGGCAGATAGAATTCTTGAGCAAACAGAATATGAAGATGCCACGTGATGGAAATTGGGTTGAGATTACACAAAATATGTCTTTTTGGTGTCATCAAAACCGTAATACCAACGTATGAAATTATATCAAATTTCTGTTAGACTCAGTAAAAATTATCTTTGGCAACATTATAACTTCAATAACCTGAGCAGCTTCATTTTGCAAAATTATGAACTTTTTCTCTGTTCTATCGAAGATGATAGAACAGATGATTCACCCAGGATCAGATTCTGAGCAATCCTAAAATGCAATGCCGTGATATCCCTTTTCCAGCTCAATTGCAGCTCTTGAATAAAGCAAACTAAAACAATGCAAACAATAAAGGATATATTTTTTTCTCCCGTTTTAGGTTGTCCTGGTGCCAAAAAGAATGAATTTCTGACCAGTGTTCTAGATGCACTTTCCACAGATATGGTGCATGCTGTCTCTGATCCTGCAGTGTCTTCCAGCAGGTGGGTGGTTCTTTCCAAAAAGGGGTGGACATTTCCTCCTTTTCGTAAAACCTATGCAGGATTTTGCTGCCAGAGAAACTATTTTTATTTCTCCGGCTGGTTCTGTGGTGTTTATTAGCATTCCCTTGCTGATTAAAGGCCTCTCTATCTTTTGAACATTCACCAATAGTCCATTTGAAATGGCTGAAAATTATTGGTGCAATAACAGAAATTAAAGAATTAAATAAATCATTTAAAATAAGAACTGTATTTTACACATTAAAAGTTCATGTTTTTGTTGTTTTTAGTACCTACATTTCATCCATGACAAATAAAATCATAGTACGAATTTTGTCCATATAAGCACAAAGCAATCGTTATTGGATATTATTTCTTTTTGATGCAGCAAAATGGAATATAAAGTATCAGATCTTGTATGGTTTACATTATTTTTGGGGTTTTTTCCCTGCTGTTTTTATTCTGCTGTTGTTGTATAACATTCAGCACTGTTTGGAATAGAGTGGCATAGAAATGTCAGCAGTAAAAATAAAATTTAGCAGAACAGTCCCAATTAAAATTACTTATAAGTAAAAAGCTTTGAAAGCGAAGCAACTTAATCTGCGCGTGACTAATTCAGTTTTGACCAGATTGAATGGGAAGTACTCTTGTTGGATCTGGGCCATAGGACTGTGGAAATTAAAGATTCCAGACTCTACTCTGGAGGAGTGGTGGGTAAGAAGACAAATTTGGATCTACTAGTACATCTCTGTGTGTTTTATATAAGGTTGGCTAGGATATCTATGTAAGATCCAGAATTCATCAGCTTAAAACAAACTCACTGACATAATTAATTATGAGTTTAAGTTTTAAATGAGATTAAATCTGCATTTAACTTGCTGCCTGCCAACTGTCAAATAATAAAACACTTTTAAAAGTTAAGTTGCTGAAAAAAGGGTGGCTAGAGGAAAAACCGAACTTAAATCTTTTTACATGAAGGGATATGCATTTCTGTTGCAGCCCTATACTTTGAAACAGCCCCCTTCTTGAGGCAAAATAAGTTGAAGGCCTCTGGAGACTGGTAAAACTGAGTTTAGGGAGAAGTGATGAGATGCCATCTGTTCTTTTATTATAGATTTGGATTTGTGGTATTATTTCAGTTTTAATTCTGTTTTTAAATATATATATATATTTATAAACCATTGGGAATCCTAATAGATTATGGTGGAGGAGAGAGAGAGAGAGAGAGAGAGAGAGAGAGAGAGAGAGATGGATTATTGACAAAACAGTACATTCCAGATGTTTTAGTAGCCCCATTAATACCTGCAATCTTAAGAACTTTAAGATATACAGTGGACAAAGTGAAATGAACAATTCAATTTCATTTGGAATGAAAAATGGAATAAAGGTCAGTATTGTTTATATATAAAAACTGTGGAATGAAGAAGTGAAATATTCAGTCTTGAAAATCAATGTGTCCAGGATTTAAGAAATGTAAAACATGTGTCTCACAATTTAAAAATGAAGTCAATTGACCAAAAAATATTATTTTCTTCAAAGACATTTTTTAAAAAAATACAAGTCATATTTTTTGTGCTGGCATTATTAGAATTTTTACTAATACTTTTTAATTATGAATATGAATTGGTTTTGTCCAGCCATAGCTTTGTTTTGGTTTTAAATCATAACAGTTATTAAAATAAATGGTCAAAAAGCTGTAACAGTTAAAGATGTAAATGTGATGTTAAACTTTACTATGGATTTTGCCCTTTTATGAAAAGTTTTATGATAATCTTAAGCAATAAGAAATAAACAGCCCCTTGATATTAAGTAAAAGATTCAAGATACAGCATGAGTTTCTTACAGTAGCTATCTTTGAAAAGTCTTTATATTCAAAAATGGATGGGAGATGGAGTAATCTGTTTTTATTTGGTCTTGATTTAATGGCAAACTTAAAGACAACTGTTTCCATACTGATATTAAATTGATATTATGTAGATCTTTTTTTGTTTTTATTATTAGGTTCTTAATATTTTTATTAGTTTATTTTAATCACTGTAATATATGCAAGTTCTTCTTTCATTGCATAACCACTACTGTACTGTATGTTTTTGTGTTAATATAGTTTGTCTTTCACTGTTTAATAAAACTAAATTTGATTTAAGAAGGAAGGGAAAGAGAAGAAATATTTTAGCACCAAAGATCCCACAAAACTGGCTTACTTAACTTGAATTCAAACTCTCATTTCCCAATGAAAATCTTTTGAAACCAAATGAATTTAAAATCCACAATTCACCTAGTTATTTACAGTACAATACATTTGTGTTTTGGACTTAAAAAAACAGAATTGAGACATAGGTCACAGTGACTGGCAAATGTGATCTAAAAAAGCAGAGACAATGAAAATATTTTTTAATTCACAACATGCCTATAATATGGAAATTATGTACTGATGCATGTGATAACTTGTTTGCTTTAATAACATTAAATGTTATGTATTCTAGAATTAGTCCTACTGAATATAATAATAAAACTATATAGAACTGAAGTGTAGGTATTAAAAAAAGCAAACAATAACCTTTTAAAATATTTTGAAGAAGAATTAACTTGAGATTTTCCATCTTTTCTCCATGCCAGTCATTCAAGAGTTTATGGGAGAGAAGACAAATGGTGGACAACCTCATCTGCAAAGACGTTTATCTACAGTTTATTTATTTTCCCATGCAATGTTCAGTGTTTCAGGATTGTTGTGCATATTCTAGTGTGTATTACCCCTTGGCATGAGAAAGTAATGAAGAGGAATGTAGTGTAGCTCTTAAACACTTAAACTTGACCCACAGTAATTGAGGCTTCAGGTCATTCCCCACTCCCCAAAGCTGTGGGTGAGCCCGAGACTGCCAGAAGCTATGATAAAAGTATTGTTTTGAATTGACCAAAAGAAAAAAATGTTTAAAATATGAGTAGTCATGTTTAATTAGAGAGCTAGTTTAGGATAGAAGTTTAGGTACCAGGCTAGAAACCAGGAGACCATTAATTCCAGTCCCATCTTAGGAATAAAGCCATCTGAATGACCTTGAGCTGGTCCCTCTTTCTCAGTCCCAAGAAGGAGGCAATGACAGAATAAAAGAATAACAGAGTTGGAAGGGAACTTGTAGGCCATCTAGTCCAACACCCTGCTCAAGCAGGAGACCATACCTATACCATTTCTGACAAGTGACTGTCCAGTCTCTTCTTGAAAGCCTCCAGTGATGAAGCACCCACAACCTCTGAAGGCAAGCTGTTCCATTGGTTAATTGTTCTCACTGTCAGAAAAGTTCTCTTTATTTCTAGGTTGAAGCTCTCTTTGATCAGTTTCCATCCATTGTTCCTTGTCTGGCTTTTGGGTGCTTTGGAAAATAGGTTGTCCCCTTCCACTCTGTGACAGCCCCTCAAATATTGGAACACTGCTATCATGTCTCCCCTGGTCCTTCTCTTGACTAGACTAGCCATGCCCAGTTCTTGCAACCATTCTTCATATGTTTTAGCCTTCAGGCCCCTAATCATCTTAGTTGCTCTTCTCTGCAATCTCTCTAGAGTTTCAACATCTTTTTTATAGTGTGGTGATCAAAACTGGATGCAGTATTTTAGGTGTGGCCCTACTAAGGCTTTATAGAGCAGTACCAATACCTCATGTGATCTTGATTCAATCCCTCTGTTAATAGAATTGCATTGGCTTTTTTGGCTGCTGCTCCATACTGCTGGCTTATATTTAATTGATTGTCCACTAGGAGTCTAATATCCCTCTCACAGCTACTGCTATTAAGCCAGGTTTCACCTAATCTGTTCGTGTACTTTTGGTTTTTCGTGCCTTAGTGTAAGACTTTAGTTTTCTCTATGTTGAATTTTATTTTGTTTGATAGGACCCAGTATTCAAGTCTGTCAAGATCCATCTGGATATTGAGCCTATCATTTAGGGTGTTGGCTATTCCTGCCATCTTAGTATCATCTGCAAATTTGATGAGTTCCCCTTCTATTCCCTCATCCCTTGTTTATGAAGATATTGAAGAGTACTGGGCTTAAGACGGAACCTTCTGGTACCCCACTGCTTACTTCCCTCTGTGTAGACGTCCATTAAGGACTACTCATTAAGTACGGTTTGCCAGCCAGTTACAAATCCATCTGGTGGTGATGCTGTCTATCCCACTTTTTTCTAGCTTACCAAGAAGTAGATTGTGATCTACTTTGTCGAAAAAAATGACAAATCACTTCCCCAAAACTGTGCCAAGAAAAGTGCAGGAACTTGTCTAGGCAGTCACCAGGAGTCAACCCTGACCTGAAGGCACACGCATATGTGCACGCACACAGTTATATTAATTGAACTGAATTTAAATACAAAATCAGATTAAATTCAGTTTTGTCCTCAATTCTACTTTCCAAAATGTTACTATTCACTTTCCATCATTTAACCAATTAATGAACTCCTTCTTTTGTAGGCTTTCAGAACCAGATCCAAACCATACCCTGGAGGAAAGAGTTGTTCATTGGTATTTTAAGCAACTGGATAAAAATGCCAGTGGCGACATTGGCAAAAAAGAAATCAAACCTTTTAAGAAATTCCTGAGGAAAAAATCCAAGCCCAAAAAATGTGTGAAAAAGTTTGTGGAATACTGTGATGTGAACAATGACAAATCTTTGACAGTTCCAGAACTAATGGGTTGTCTAGGTGTAACAAAAGAAGACAATAAAGCAGACACAAAGAAACGCCACGGTAAGTAGAATTTATTTCTAGCTCTTGAACTGTGTAGCTCAATGTTGTTTTTAAATTTTGGCAACTTTAAGATGTTTGGAGTTCAACTCCCAGAATTCCCTACCCAGCCAGAATTCCCTAGCCAGTGAGTCAACACTTTGCAGAGTTGAAAAACAAAGATTTAACTGCTACTGAATAAGATGAGTAGGCAACATCAATGTGGAGTTTGCTTTCGTCTATTCCTTAATGAGTTATTTGTAGCCCAGATTTAGGATGGTTGTTAGCAAGGCCTGAAAACTATTCAGCTCCTTTGAGGGATGACACCCTGGTACTGCCTCTATTTTACCCCCATGTCGTCCCCAGCTGTTATTCCCACTTTCAATAATCAGCTCAGTTCTTACTGAATTGTTTGGGGGTCTTTCCAGTAACTTGCAAAAAAAGGTTAAACATTGTTGTATTTCCACAAAAGGATGTCCCCCCAGCCTAGCTAATAACTTCCTCTCAAGTGTGAATTGTGCTTTTTGAACTGCATATAAAATGGCATTTATCATCACAACACTTGAAGAAGACAGACACTTAAAGACAGACATTAAAACAATAAAAAGCAAAATAAATTTTGGAAATGAGCAAAAGTTTAAAGGCAGAATATTCTGGCAAGAAATGTCATCTGGCATTCAGAAAAAGAGCATGTACAAAATATGCTATTCCTATTAGACACTATTCAGCCTGGGAGAAAGTACCTTACTAAAAGTTAAAGATGTGTCATGAAATTTAACGGTTAGTTATTAATCAAAAGAAATAGAAACCTTTAGAATTCCGTAAAGCGGATAAAATTATTATAATACATATACAAAATAAACAAAGCTTCAATCACATTGCCATGACCACCATCTTGATTTTTTTTATCTTACCTTAGAGACCTTCCTGAATTGTTATTAATATAGCTTACAAAAAATGTGAATGAAGTGGAATGTTTTTCCTGAAAGCAGAAAAGAATTGAGGCTTAGCATAATTTCTGAGAGTATGTCTTTTTTGCAAATATGTATGTGTGTGTATACACATAAATGCATGTGCATGCAAGGAGATGCAGGGGACTCTGACCTTATGCTTACATTGATTGGTTGCCTAGGGTTTGTTTTTTTTAAGTCCAGTTACCACAGCCCTGACTTCAGAACATGAGGGAGAGGGGACAGCTGGAGAACTGCAGAAAGCAGAAAAAAAATAGACATAGAGATGGGATTAGAAAATCAGATTCTTTTGATAGTGCCTGAGGTTTCTTTCATGCTTCATCTTTTGGGGTACATCTTAGTAGCAGAAGAAATGGGGTTGGGAAAAAAGATTATTCCCCTCCATTTCCTGAATGATAGACGGATCTATTGCTTGTTGATCATTAATTTGTCTTGACTTAGAAATCTTTGTGCAAATATGCAAAGGCACAACTGGAAAAAGAATGTGTTTGGAATTACTGAAAGCTACTTCATTACAGAGAAGTCCTTCCAAATCTTATGTTCATATGTGAGTGAGTGAGTGAGTGAGTGTAATTTTTATATGGAAATGTTGGCAAATTGAAATATAGATTAATATAGGTAAATATATACAGTCCTACAAATTATGCATCATGGTTTTTACTCTTGGAAATGTGAGCACCCTGATACATTTTAATTTAAAAATTATAAAGTGAATAAGCACAATCCCTCCACAGTTCATTATTGTGCAGATAAACCACTTCTAGCCTCTCTACTCTTGCCTGGCTGTAAATACTGTAATTGGGCTAGCTGAATCTCCAGTAGTTTCAGCCTGAGGTTTTGGTGGCTAAGTGGAAGAATTGCTCTATGATCAGGACCCACAAGCGAAGCAAGACCATCAAATTTATAGCATCTAGTTCTGTTGCTAAGGAATAACTGAAATGAATATCTGAAAGGTTTAAAGTCTATTTAAATTGTTGCATAGAATCCTGCTTACTCTCAAATAACTTCTCGTCTCTTTTGCTCCTCAGCAATTCCCAGAAGACATGCTGAAAGTACTCCTTCTAACAGGCAGGTAAATATAGGAAGGGGGGGGAAAATAACTTTTCCATTCTTGATAGCATTTGGAATTTGCCTGGTTGGGCAACCACACTGAACTGTGAAAGCATTCACAAAGTAGCTACCAAAGTCATCTCTGCAAGGAGAGAAACTAGCTACCAGGTTATATGATTCTCATTTTCTGCCACTTTCTTGACATTTATCTTCTCTAAACCAGTGAGAATTTAGTGAAGGTTTTTTTTACACCTTTGGAAGCATCTCACAGAGTCCAAAGCCTTCCTTTCTACATCACTCAGTGATTTAATTCCCTAAATATCTCTTACATTTTGAGCAAGATGGCCTGGAAACCCTGACTCTTAGAACTGTTCCAACCATTTATTTTGATTACGTAATTGTTGTGGCTATGCGCATGTGACTTACTCTTCGTTCAAATCCAAAGTTGGCTTTATTTTTCTCCCCTCTGGCCTCCTCCAGCTTTCCGGTCATCTGATAACATGTAAAGGATATAGTGCAATAGTGCTATCTTTTCTCTCTTTTTCTTAAAGAATTATTTGATCCAATATTTCTGCTGACTCATTTGCAATTATTTTAAAAGCTCGTCCTGTGAAGTGATAGCCTTGAAATGGCCCTAGCTGTACAAACCATCTGTTGGCAGTTAACTGCTACAGCAATGGGAGGCCATAAAGGGTCCTCACAGATGCCAAAAGGGGCTTTCATTAGGAGAGCCCTGGCTTGAAAGGAAGGCTCTAGAATTGAATCTGCCTCACACACACACAAAAAAAAACATTTAAAAAGGAACTACTTACCTTAAAGACAACAATCAGCTCTGTTTCCATTAGGGAATGAGCCATAAATGATCTAAGACTCAATACACACATTATGAACAGTGAAGTGGTAAATTGGAGCGATAGTGTTGTGGTCTAAAATGCTTTCAGACTGCAGGTGAGAAGTCATAGTTTTGAACGGCCTTCATTCGGTAAACTAGCATTTATGAAAAAGGACTAGGCTAAAATATAATTGAACAGAGAAAGACATTTTTTCTTTTCTCTATAATGTGACAGGGGAAAACATTTGTACCTGAGGTATCCTGGCTGCTATTGTGAAGTGGTGAGACACAGGAGATCTGAACGGCCTTATTTTCACTATAGTTTGACCTCTGAGAAAGAGATAGGTCTCATCTTCTCATCCACACAAATATAGGACTATGAATGGCAAATGCTACAGCTGATGCTGAAGGCTTCAGGATAGAATTATCTGTTCCCTGAAGAAGAGTTGGAAAACAGAGGAGGGCCCCTGCCCTGGATGGAGTAAGAAGACAGTGAAAGTGGATTTCTCCCTGTTTCCTCTGATTCCACAGAATCAGAAGCAGTGCATCTGAAGTTAGATCTATGGGAAGCTGAAGAGGGCCAACCTTTTGTTATTAGAAGATGGAGTTTGCATGCATGATTTGATAGTGAATAGCTATTAGGTGAGATTATTCTGCTCTGTTGTAGTTGGACATCAATAAGAGCATTTTTAGCTGGCCCTTGGTTGATTGGCTAGAAGCTAGGTTACTAAGTGGATCAGAAAAGGAGAAGATAAGAATAAGGCTAAGCCAGAGGAAGTATGGCAGGAAATGTTGCCATGAACTGGTTCATGGGAAGAGAGAAAATTAGTGCACTCTCTGATCCAGGGCCCCCTCTCAAGCCATGAGCCAGATATCCAGATTACTAAACACCTTGGATTTAGGTTACTTTTGAACATCATGTTTATCTGCAAAAAAAAAATCTAACAGCACAACACATGCAGTTGGCCACACATAAGATCTCACCTTTAACTTGAAGTGTATGTTATACGATTTAGTTCCAGATGATGTTACCAACAAACCCTTTCTTGTGATTAACCAGAGCCAGAGTCTGTGCAGGGAGAGGGGCTGATTTCAGAGAGCACATGATTTTCTCAAAAGTTAAAGGCTAATCCTGATGGATACCGTATTATTCTGAAATACAAATACTGTATGGCCAGGTTGCTGGACAGGTGTTTTTTTTCTGATACCAATAAAAGAGAAATGATGACATGACCTAGCCAGATAATGAAATGTCTGCAAGCAACAACCAAGCTCAGAAAATACGAAAGACTCCACTGGACTTTTCTGAGCTTCTCCTGAATGCAGAGTCTTTACCTGGCCACCTAACTTTGGGAAATGAAATAGACGAAGAGAAACCTGAAGCAACCCTATTAGAAAATAAAAAATTGGGGTGGCCAAAATAGGGACAATTCTGATTCAAGCCTATTCTTGCAACCAGGAAGCATTTATTAGATTTATAAGCTTCACAACTCTTATCACGACCCTATTTATGCATCTATGGAATGTCAGCCAACTGTATTGTTAATGTGGCTCAAACTCTCTTAGGAAAATATAGGCTAGAATAACCAATTGATGTAACTTGCAGTAACCTGGTTGAACATTTCGTGGATAATATCACTTGCAGAGGTGATGTCTTATTATGTTTTCTGTAAGCTCTGTAAACCTGTGAATCTCAGGGAAGTGATCTTAGCTCAACTACATGTGCAGTCTCACTCACTTAGCTGATTAAAGTGTCCATAAAAGAATTAAGAGTTGAATCCAGGCAGTAATCAAAAATGAAGGAGAGGTTCCAGGAGTTCTGAAAGAGGCACTGGTTTCCTCACTTCTTAAGAGGCCTAGCCTAGATCTTGAGAAAGTGATAGAGTTGCAATTATAGAGGTCTATATGGAGGTTACAAAGGTCTCTAGAGTCTAGAGGATATATGGCAGTCTGATTTCAGCCCCAGGCATGAGGTGAAAATTACATTTATAGATGGAATTTGTTCTTATGGAAGGAAAATTATTTATGTAGTTATTTACCATATTTATTTTTAAATATGATTTTAATTAAGCTTATCAAACTATAAACCACAAGTAAAAAATAAAGGTAGTAGAAAAGTGAGGAAGAGGGAAAAGGAGAAGAGGGAAGTATGAGGTGAAGAGAAAAGAAACATTAACTTCCAACTCTTTTTAGCACAATAGATTAAAGGCAATATTGCAACCTCAACTTTTTACTTTGCTTACTTAGTATATACTAGCTATTTCTGTAACAACAAACATTTCTATTTGGTAAATCCCAAAGTTAGTTTCATTTTTTTCTGTCTCAAACACAAAATCTAGAAGCAATTTCCAAGTAGAAACAAAAATTGGATGCATTCTTTTCTTTGATTAAAGCAGTTAATCTGGCCATGTCTCTAGCAACATCAATTTTTCCAGCTACTCTTCCATTGTGGGAATTAATGCATCTTTCCATTTTTGTACAAAAACAAAGTTTGAGATTTTGTTTTAAGCTCCTTGTCCATAAAACCTAAAAGAAAAGTCTCTGGTTTGATTTTTATATTCATTTCTATATTAAAAATCAAATCTTACTTTGATTTGTTTATCATATTTGTACAGCTGTCCATGACATAAGAAAATAACTCTGGGCAGTATGCAATATTTAATTTTAAAAAAATAAATGCACAAAAATATATGTACATTGTGGAAAAAAAGTAAATAAACCTGTAAAAGTATATTGATATTATTAAAAATAATTATTAAAAATCACAAAAACAAGAGATGATGATATTAACCACAGTAATGAAGCCATTGCAAAGTTTCTCCAGTCCCCTGTCCCCCCCCCCCCCAGGTCAGATACCATAGCCAGGTTTTGAGGGACTTGCAGAATGTTGGGAGGCGTGGAGCTAATTTCACTTCTGGAAAGGGGAAGGAGATTCCACAAGGTGGATGCTGCAGTAGAGAAGACCCGCCTCCTGGAACCCTCCAAATGTAATTCCCTGGCAGATGGGACTTACTAGGAGATCCAGTCTTGACAAGGGCAAAAGCGGCTGATGCTAGGACGAGGTGTTGGCTCTCAAAACCCTAATTCCGGCCTAACTGACCTTAAGGGTGGGTGTGGATTCTCCATCTCTGTGCTGAGAAAAGGCGTTCAGGTAAGACAACGCCCCTTCTCCAGCACAGGAGATGGAGAATCCACCAATGGGACATACCAAAGCCTCACTGTCCCAATGGGTGGGAAACAGAGGAGGCCGGACTTACAGCATGCCTTCTCTGCCAGACCTGAGTGGCTCAGCAGATGTAATCAAAAAGAATCAATCACAGAGGGAGAGGGAGAAGGAAAGAAAGAAAGAAAGAAAGAAAGAAAGAAAGAGAGAGAGAGAGAGAGAGAGAAAGAAAGAAAGAAAGAAAGAAAGAAAGAAAGAAAGAAAGAAAGAAAGAAAGAAAGAAAGAAAGAAAGAAAGAAAGAAAGAAAGAAAAAAAAAGAATCTGGAGAGCTTCAGAACAAAGCAACTGTTTTTCCACACCCATCAGATTTACTTTCCATCAGTTATGACAGTAGCTAGAGGCAATCTGTTCTCTTCAGAACTTTATTGCTTGCTGTTGAAACAAAGGATAAAAAGAGGTAATTGTTTGCAGTGCAAACCTTTGATAATTGATAGCTGATCATAGCAAGATCCTTTTGTGATACATTTAGCACTATGGAATATTCCATTCTAATTGCAATATATTTGTCTCAAAATATTACTAAAACTGTTCTTCCTTAGTTTAATATCACCATGTATACTATAGTAGCATACACATGAAATACTATTTTTCACATTTTTATTGACAGCCATCCTCAAAGAAGCAAGGCTGAACACTTCCTATCCAAGGCAAATCTCCCCGGACATGTGGGAGACTCCCTCACCAAAGGTCAATAAAGAGCAACCATAGTATTTGCACTTTGTACTTTAAATGTAAATTCACTTTGTAGAAATGAGATATTTAAACAGACATTTTTTTAAAAAAAAATCTGTGAAAATGTAGTAACAGCTTATTTTAAACAATTACCACATACAATGTATGTGTCTTTTTTTGTTGTCTGAAATCTATATGTCTTGGAGATGTAAAAGTTTGCATTTAATCTGTTCTGAAAAGAATAATGTTCTGTCTTGTAGAAGCTAGCCTTGTAGTATGTATATGTGTTTGTGTGTTTGTGTGCGCATACATACCTTTATACACGTACACACATACACATTTTCAGTAGAATTGCTTATTTTTATGTAACCGTTAACATTATTGAACCAGCTTGATCTGAAGTCTACTGAGCTCTCGAAGTTTCATAATCTATGCTTGAGGTTGCATGTTTTTAAAGCCCCAGAAAAGATTAAAAAGCATTGGTGATTTATGCACCTTATCTAAGAACAGAGATTTTAGAAATGTTTAGGGTGTTTTTATTGAAAAGATAAATACCTTTTCTTAAAGATACAGTTGTACACTAGGCTGCAATCACACTCTAGTTTGTAAAAAAAAACCCAAAAAAACACATTTTTGTCTTCTTCTATTTCCTATAATTTCTAGAGGGCAGGAGTATATGTTTATTTTAGTTTCTATCATTTTGTTTTGGGATGGTTTAATCCAGGGGTCTTCAAACTCGACCCTTTGATGACTCATGGACTTCAACTCCCAGAATCCCTCAGCCGGGCATGTTGGCTGAGGAATTCTGGGAGTTGAAGTCCATGAGTCATAAAAGGGCCGAGTTTGAAGACCTCTGGTTTAATCAGCCAGTAAAGGGAAAGAAAGTTCATTCTGTCACTCAGAGCTGATTCTGTTAAGCCACAGAATAGCAGTAAAAGGACCCATTTGTTAAGAAAGTAAAACAGGCTTGTCCGTCATCGCTGCTTCTTACACATGGACAGGCTAAAACAGGGGTAGGCAACCTTGGTTCTTTTATGACTTGTGGACTTCAACTCCCAGAATTCCTGAGCCAGGTTGCCTACCCCTGGGCTAAGATATGCAACTTTGGAGCCCCAGGTCTTATGAAGTTAAAACCTATAACTTGGACAAATTATGTACAGTTATGGTAAGGAGATGAAATTAGGCCAAGCTCTCCCTTGGGGCATCTTTCTTGCCACCTGGGAGATGATCTTACAAGTTTTCATACCTTTCCTTCCGATCTGTTGGAGGTAGGATTTTTCAGTTCATTTCTTGAATACCTTAAAGGAACAAGAATGTGTAGATGTGTCCTTCATACCAAAAGAACAAAGAATCGTTTTAAAAACTTTACCTTTTTGATTTTGGAGAGGTTTTAGCCAAAGAGACCAAATGGATAAAATAACTGATTGTATATATTAAGAAAGTAAAGAGGGTAGCTGTGATTGTTAAAAGTGACCAATATTCTTTTCAATTCATTAACAGAGGTTTGCTAGCTAATTATGTAGAATAGCTTTTGGTGATTGTGTTCTGATTTTGTCTCTATATTGTATTTATATCTGCATTTAAAATTGCCTAATAATGTGTGACTGGATGACTTTATTCAGATTCAATTTGAGCAATATAAAATGAGTTTTTATCCAGACGTTTGGGCATAAGGAGATAACCATATACATAGGAATGTTTATGTCTTAAAAAAAACCTTTTCTCACTTAGAATTTGATACTTTTTTATAATGCTAAACTTTGAATTTAAATGTTTTAGATTAAAAATATAGTGTGCTATGAAGTGTTTTTTATTGTCTGCAACTCATATAACTTTATATATTTACTTGATTCTTAACAGATCAGTTGATGCACATTCTGTTTCCACATAATATTATACTGGGTTTTTTTTAATGAACAACAAAGATTCAAGACCTAATTTATGGAATAGGCAAATACTTGATACAATCATCTAAGTAACCAATTGTGAATTTTAATATATATTAGAGATTGACAAATACTGGATTTCCATTAACTGAAAAAATAGTAAAATTCCACACCACACATGTTCCTAGTAACACTTGTTGCAGATGGTTGTGTGAATTTAGATTAATATGAGACACACAGATTAACACAGAATAAGCAGAGGTATAACTCTATTCTGTCACAAATTGCTTTAGGAATTATCCATTTCAACATTTCAAAATGTACCTATAGTTGTATATAGCTGTGTAGTTAAAAGACAGTGTACAAATGGAAATAAGAACAAAAGCAAAGCAGTTTTGTAATTAGAGTCAGGGAAAGAAAGAGACATTAGTATTCAATTACCAAGCCCCAAAGGGTACAAAAGTTTTGGCTGGGCAGTTCTGGGTGATCAGAGCTGATCAGGAATGAAATTTCAATCAATTGTAAATATTTTTCTAGCCTTACCATGATTGTCAGCATGAGCTGCACTGAAATTAAAATATCACTAAGACAGAATGAGGTTAAATGAGTTTTAAAATATATGAGCAAACAGGAGGAAGAAAACATAAGAAGACTGCTGACAGATTTCTTGTGCTAGAAGAAACAAATTAAAGATATCTAAATCTGGCAAGGTGACTCATTTCCCAAAGATGTTTGGCTCTTTATAGTCTGCCAGGAAAGACAGATTAATGCTGGTTACTCCTTGACAAAGGCAATTTAGAAATGCACCTGACATATTTACATTTGGATATTATGCAGTTAGAGCAACTTATATTAAAACTGGTGTCAAAAAATTCCTTCAATGTAGAGAGTGAAAGGTTTATTGCATTGGCTTAATTTTTTTTAAAGAAAACAAATTGATGTAATTAGGGAGTAATTACTTCAACATTAAATGCAAACAAGTTAACTTCATTGATGCCTGAAACATTAGACTGATTACAGTAAATGACTGATGTAAACTGTACTCACTGTCCCAATATCTTATTGCATTTTTCTTAACCAAAAGCATATGTGGAAGGCATTCAACAAACAGAACAACTTAGTTTTCTTTCTCTGTCAAAAACTTTTCTGGGTTGTTGATCTGTGTGATGCTGGCCTCCCTAAATAAATGCCAAGAAATGCTTAGAGAAATGGATGCTGCTTTTGGACCACTGCCAGCCAGTACTCAATGGTACTTCATGGACTACCAAGTCCAGAGACTTATTGTCCCCCTTATTCCCTGGACTTCTCCCTTCCACAAATAAAAACAATCTTCTTAAATTTCCTAATATGTAAACAACCCAGATGAAGCCTTACTGAACAACCAAGAGAAGACAAAGGTCTATTTTCTTATTATTGCTTCATTACTCATTACAGTCAGCCATGCACTACTAAGCTATTTGTGCAATAGGCATTTTTACAAAATCTGTAAGTTTGGTGGTTAGATAAGTAGTAGAGAAGCTGGTGGGACTCAACCAAATCTTAGCTAGTTGTTGTTTGGAAAAACTCAAGTGACTTCACTCCACCTGTGCTGGAAGTCCTATGTTAGTTGCCAGTTTGTTTTCAGATATGAAGTGGTGCTTCTTACCTTTACAGGCTACTATGGCTTAGCCCAATTTGCCCAAATAATGTGTTCCACATAACCCTCCTCCTTCCACTTGTGACTTTCTGAGGATGTTAACCCTTTGTTCTTGCAAATTAATTTCATAACCATTTAGGGTTGATCCTTTCCTTGCAGCTTTGGGAATAAACTCTATTAACTTGAGGATGCTCACTCATTTTTTTCAAATAGGTAGGTCTTTAATTGTGATTATACTGATTTTAACGTTGGTTTAATAATTGTACTGTAAACCACTGATAAACTTTGATAATTGGTAGAATTTAATAAATACATCTATATTCCTTCCTTTTGGTTCATCTTTCCTTTGTTTCCTTGGTGGTGAAATAAAGTAATTGCTGCTTTGCCTTAATGTTAATTCCGGCAGAGGAGAGAGAGAAAGAGAGAGAGAGAGAGAGAAAGGGGGGAGGGAGGGAGGGAGG